>NC_134502.1:202500-280000 GCF_040206685.1 Ascaphus truei | reverse complement strand
CATGCATGTATGTATGTATGTATGTATGTATGTATGTATGTATGTATGTATGTATGTATGTAAGTATGCATGTATGTATGTATGTATGTATGTATGTATGTATGTAAGTATGCATGTATGTATGTATGTATGTATGTATGTATGTATTCATGTATGTATGTATGTATGTATGTATGTATGTATGTATGTATGTATGTATGTATGCATGTATGCATGTATGCATGTATGTATGTATGTATGTAGGTATGTAAGCATATATGTATGTATGCATGTATGTATGTATGCATGTATGTAAGTATGCATGTATGTATGTATGTATGTATGTACGTATGTCTCGTTTTACATAGCACATCACATTCCCTATAACTCATCCAATTACCCCATATACTCCACCCTATAACTCCCCCGGTTGCCCTATATACCCCCTCCCCATAACTAGTTCTCTAAATAACCTCTCCCTATAACCACTCCTATTACTCCATTCAACCGTTCCCTTTAACTTCATACACTTGCAATATAACGGTTCCTTATGTCATCCAATTACCCCATATAACCCTTCCACATAACTCCCCCTTGCCACGGGAGCGCAGGCACTTACACCTTTATACCGGGATCATATTCCATATTCCATGTAACTTATTCCATAGAAACAGATGTACACACCGTGGCTTACAAAATACACAAGAAAACACACTGGGGGTCTGGGCTGTATAACTAGCTTATCCTAGGTAAAAATACAAAATAAGAGTTCCCGGCGCTAAAGATAAAGTCCAAGATACCGTAGTCCAAATGAATAGTCCAAGATATGAGACTTCTCTGGATTGGTAGATGGAGTGTAGGAAAAGTTCCAGATGAGTGGGGGTGTCCTCAGGGATATGTCCGCAATGATTCTACAGTGATAGAAACAAAAAGACACACCAATTGCGCAATATGCAACAGCTCAGGTCCCTATCTAGAACAATGGACAAAGAAACCCTACTTACAAGATGGTGTAGCCCCGGTCTTATTTTGCCCTCCTTATCCCCCCTCCGCGAGTGCCAAGCGGTCGCGGGTGCCACTGGAGGCAGCGACGGACCCGCCGGCACTTCACGAGGGTGGGGGCCAGTGCAGGGAGCGCTCGGCGTCCCTGGAGCTCCGGCGGTGCACCCGGCTAGCGGGGGCCGCCATGAAGTGTTGCGCGAGCGTACGCGGGATCGCGCATGCGCAGGAGGTACCCTGGGGCTAGGGAGAAGTCGCACGAGGGTAGGGAAGCAGAGGGAAAGGTTGCGGCGGCCATTAGGTGTTCGCGCATGCGCCGGGCAAGTGCGCACGCGGCCCCAATGCCAAGAAAGGCCCCACGGGACTACAACTCCCAGGAGGCATAGGGAGACAGGCACCAGATGCCTCATAGTGGCCAATGAGGGTCCAGGATTCCCAGGCAGGGAAAAAAGATACATTTGCGGGCTTGGAGCACGCAGGTCAGTCAGAGCCAGGGGAAGGAGGTAGGGTGCAGGAGTCAGTGACTCCCTGCACTAGGCCAGCAGCCCCCAAGGCCCGAGATAGCTCTGAGTCACCCAGTAAAGTAAGTTTTGCCAGGGACCGCCCTAAGGATAGGGGCTCTGTCACTTACGTAGTTGGAGCTGGATGCAGGAAGAGTGTAAGGAGCAAGTGGATCCTGCACCATAAGGATCCCCAAGGACCAGGCAGGCCCCAATCCCCACCAGGGTAGTGGGTAGGTACTGAGGGAGGGCCCTAGGTTAGGGACTCTGCCCTTAGGTGTGTGAGGGTGCAGGCTTGTCAGTGTCAAGGGTGGTAGTGCTGTGAGCGCTGACAAGTAGGCACAGTGTGTGCAGCATGTGCTATGTGTTGTTGCTGCATGTACCGAGTGTGTGTGCAGTGTGTTTGACTGCAGAGGTTAGGGGGAGGTTAGCCAGAGGGGACCCGGGTGGGTACGGGAGAGGTAGTGTGGGTGCAGGGGGTCAGTGGCCCACCTGCATAGGATAGGCTACCCAGTAGGCCCTAGGAGTTTCCCCTAAAGCCATCCAAGGTTGCTGTGCTGTAGGGACGGCCTATAGTGCAGCGAATGTCACGGTAGTTCACGGAGTCAGATAGGGACTCCATTGACGCTGAGTACCCGTGCAGAAAGTTGGGCGCTGCCCTTCGGTGCGGTTGCAGAGGCCATCTTGTTGGGGTCTTCCCGGATGGTGGATCCTGGATGTCGGGCCGGAACTCGACGGATCCTTTGTGAAGCAGTTGCGAATCCGAGCACGGGAGTGCTCGGCAGGTACTATATCCTCAAGTGCACCAACACCGGTAATCAGGCGCTGATCCCGCCTTAGGCTAAACCCTTTGTAGGAACACTGAGTGAGTGGTTACAAGACTGAGCCTATACATATAGTACCATCACATTAATATATGGACACGGTGTGTGGGACACGCGGTGAGAGGACGGTACCAGTTATTAGGATAAGTGTTATTTCTAATTGCATGTTAGAGTGATAAGGTTGCCATGCATTATCATATACAGTAAAGTTGGTTGCATCACATATGTGTGTATGTATTTCTTGCCCAGGGGAATCTCACATCACGGGGATCCTGGGTAAGTGGAAGCGCTGCGCTAAGTAAATGTATAGTGTTACCCCAGGCTCCCAGCTAGCGGAGGCTCAGATCTCCTGGAGCCGCAGGTGTTGTACAGCGACCAGTAGTTCCTTTGGAAGGGTTCAGAAAAAGGGCTACAATGGTATCTTGCAAATACAGGGGAGAGAATCTGTATTGGTGTCCTAATTTGGAAAACTGTGAATCAAGGCTATCTTGATCAGGATCCATAGGATCGTTTGTGTCATTTTCCAAATTAGAGAAGTTGTTAACACAGGAAATGAGGCAAATCTGGGAAACCATTGCACTCAAAAAATATCTTGAGCATAAAAGGATACCTAGAGGACTTAGAGTTCAAAAACCTCCAACATCAGATTCTGAAGATGAAGGTTTTTTAAAGGAATGGAATTTTAGATTAGATACATGTTCAGTTGACCTTATGCAACTAATTATTAAACGTAGAGCTGCCACAATGGAAATTCTTGATAGGGAAATTAATCTAATTAAAGAACAATTAGAACCCTTTATAGAACTACCAGAATATAAAACCTTGGAAGAAAAAGTGTCTTCAAGAATAGACAAAACAGAGAAAGAGGTTAAACTTACCAAACATAAAAAGTTCATAAGGGACAAACGAGACTATGATGAGAATAAACAAAGAAATTGGAAAACAGAAAAAACTATCACGATTAGTGAAGTAGTTAAGGGTGGGCATGAGATAGTCCAATCATCAGGTTCCTCTAGAGATAGGATTGACTCGACTAAAAGTGAAAAGTCTGATATCCAATTATTGGATATAAAAAGAGATGTACTCCCTAAACAGGATACTAATCCTAATATACATCCAAATAAAAACAAAAAGAAATCTACCAGACGAGATAGAGTCAATTCAAGAGATACTAGAGGCCACCTAGACGAACCCCAACCCGTAGAACATCACTATCGAGATAGATCTCCAGTTGATAGACCCTATGGAGGTCATTGTGAGACAAATCAAAGACAAAATTATTTTTTAGATCATCGTCCGGGTCGAGCACCACTACAGGAAAGGTGGAGAGGTCCCAGGACCCAACCAGGCAGACAGAAGGGAAAAGGTCAAGAATGGAAGATTCAGAGGGAAGAGAGGAGGGACAAGGAAGAGAAAGAGAAAGAAAAAGGCTAGATCAAGGGAGAGACTGGTAAAGAGTAATGTTTTCAATATCAGTAGCACTCCCCTCAAAAAAATTGAACTAGATGTCCTATCACGGGGTCTCAATTTTGCTCCAGTAAATGGACCAAATATGTTCAATACCTTTGTTGATGTCCGTAGGTTTTTGAGAAAGAACACCCTAAAAAAATATTATATGAAGGATGCGGTAAGTCGAGTGGTTATCACGCCGAGTCTTACCAACCCGGCAACTAAACCTCCACTCACACCCTTCAAAAAACCATCTACCTTCTACCCTAAAGGAATGAAAGGTAGTTTTGTGGACACCTTTGCTGAGATGGTAATTTCAGATCTGGAAACAGCAAGTTCGGATTTTAAATGCCATAGACAAAATCTCAGTAAGGAAGAAAAAGAAGCTATGAAATCCCTTGAGTATAACAAAAACATAGTTATTAAGGCGGCCGACAAAGGGGGAGGGGTGGTAATGATGAATTATTCCTATTATGAGGAGGAGTCACTTAGAATATTGGGTGACAGTACCACTTATCTAAAATTAGATACCAACCCAACCAACCCTTTCAAAGAGGAAATGGTGGTTTTTTTGGATCAGGGCCTTCGGGATCAAATCATTACAACATGAGAACTAGAATTTGTAACCATTGAACAACCTCAAATTCCGGTGTTCTATTTCATCCCGAAGATCCATAAGAATCTTGCAAGACCCGCCGGTCGACCAATAATATCCGGGATACGTTCTCTCACTTCCAACCTCTCCCAATTCTTGGACTATCTCCTTCAGAAATATGTTGTTCCGGTCCCATCCTATTTAAGAGACACCGCGCATGTGTTAACCCTAGTACAGGATCTTGTCTGGATGGACGACTTCTGTTGGGTCACATGTGACGTAGTCTCACTATATACGGTAATTGACCATCAGATGGGACTAGACGCCATTAGGAGAGTCCTTGAGATAGACGTTGGGGTAGACGATAAGCTGAGACAGTTCATTGTAGATGGGATCAAATTTATTTTGACACATAACTACTTTAGTTATGACCATGAGTTCTACCTCCAGACATGCGGCACTGCCATGGGACCAGGTTTGCACCTAGCTATGTATCACGGTAGCTTGTGACAAGTTGTAATTTACACCAAAACTATATATAAATATATATATACCTGGGTTTGAACTGGGACGAGACATAGATATGATAAAATATAATTTATTCCTTGATAAAGGTGAACACACAATAATGTACAAATAACAGGCAAAATATAGACACTTACTTAAAATGGAAATGATGAAGCAGTCATATCTGGACTGGCAGTTCATACAGCACTCTTTATAGTCATCAAGACACCAAAGACATTAAAGACCTCTGGCAGGAAGACAGTGCATAGCGTTTCTCTCAGCAATCAGGAAATCATTCAGCAAACGAAGACACAGGAATATAGGGAACAGCAGTTTATATATCCTTTGTCCCTCTATTCTTAACAATAAGCACAGGGGATTGGTTTTCAATTACCTCCAGCCACTCACTAACGTGGGAAAGCATTCTGACCCATGCCCCCCTGCTAGTTGGCACATGCGCAGTAGAACTCTGGGGTCTCATTTCTGAAGCCCCACATTTGCATCAGGAATGCCAGCCAGTCTATCCATTTGGAGTTCTGGCAGGAAAACCTTTGTTGAAAGGTGTGAAGTGGGACACTTAAAGACTGCTCTGGCTTGAGCCTCCTCCGCCCTTAGGTAAACAGGGAGGGTGACAAAATCCTTTGAACAATACTTAAGTCCTAGACATTGGGGCGTCTCCTAGGGCCATCTGCTACTTTATGGCCAAAAGAATTTCCTCTGGAACTTACCCATACCTTAAAATACAATATAAAGCATAAAACATATACGTATTAAAATATCCGGTTCCGTTTGGTCTAGCAGGTCCAAACTTCTCAGTTCGCATTGCCAGAACTGGGACACCATATGGTCCAAAAAGCGACTTGCTACGACCTAAGAAACCAGAGTTACACAAATGTACATTAAATCATTTTAATACAAAAATCTCCATTGAAAAAGAAATCTCAGCTTTTCACTAAATCCCCATTGAAAACAACGGGCTCTGCCACCATTGGTTTCAATGGAGCAACTCCGCCGTTGTAGTCAATGGGGTTTCCTACCATAGACTTTCAATGGGGAACCGCCGCCATTGAAGTCTATGAGAAAATCTACAAATCTTTACAGTCGTCCATACTCCGTCTGGTTGGTCTGAGGGGGCTGGAAATGGGCATGCATTAAAGCCGGAACCTTGGCTACATGTCACCCAAATCCCATCCCTCTGGGCATTCCAGAACCGGAGATATGGACTTACCCATTTCAACATTTTACACTTAGTCCTTTTTTCACCATGCGGCTTTTCTCCCATTGGAATCAATGGTAAAAGCCCTGAACTTTTTGAAGGGGGTCCATACTCCGTCGGATTGGTCCAAGAGGGTCAAGGATGGTTCTGCAGTGATGCCGGAGCAGTGACTACAGATACCCCAAACCTTGATCCTTGATTCCTAAAATTCAGCATTTCACACTTAGTCATTTTTCTGAGCCGTTTCTGCCGCCGCCGGCAAAGCCAATGGCGCGAGCCGCTCTATCTGGTTCGACCCTTATCGGGGGTCCAGGATTCGGGGACCCGGTTGTGGTCGAGTGGGGGGAAGCCTAGGAACTAGGGGCAAAAATAATTTTATTTCTAGGTGCCCTAGAACTGTTTATTCCCACATCAATTAACTTTGACCTTGACTCAAGTGATCATAACTCTTTTTAGACATTGTATCCGCTTTGTGGTTTGCGGTCTGGACGGCAGCCAACTTCTTCTTGAAAAGGTTACCTCGAGGCATCTCCATAGAAGTCAATGGGCCCATTGACTTTCAATGGGAAACCGCCGCTCTCCCTCTCGGACGCCACCTGCTGGTCTTTACAGGAAACAGGACCAAAACAGCACATTCTGCCATTGGAATGCATTGAGCCCTAATGGCGGCCAATGGGGACCTGCAAAATGGTGCCTGAAAAGGCGGGAAAACTACACAAAGAGCCATAATCATTAAAGAACTATTAACCCTTGTGCTCCCGGATGGATTCTAGTGTGTGTGTAATGCAGACACTGATTAACACAGACATTACAATGGAACAGGGGAGAATACATTTACAGGTCATAACAAGGGTTAAATCACATTTCTGGACCTCAGTCCAGTTAACCCCTTGTCTCCCTGGTGCGGTCAGGGGTGGCCAAATGGGGTGCAACCCCTTTAATACCGGGCCACACCCTTTCTCCCTCTACACTATGCTAATTAGTTCATGTCCATCTGGGAGGAGGATCATATCTGGTCCTCCAACCCATTTGGTGCAAACCTGGTGCTCTGGAAGAGATATATCGATGATGTGCTGTGTGTTTGGAGGGGGTCATTTGATGAACTTGAACAGTTTCAGAACTACCTCAACACCAATACATGTAATTTAAAATTTACATTTAATCAGAATAGGTCCAATATTAACTTTCTTGACCTTTCCCTCTATGTAGTAAATAACATCATCCATACCAAGACTTATCATAAAGAAGTGGATGCCAATACATATTTATTGGCATCCAGTCACCATCACCCCAAGTGGCTCCAAAAAATCCCTAAAGGTCAAGCTTTGCGAATTAAGAGAAATTGTTCAGATAATTTAATCTATCAACAACAGGTTAAGGACTTAAAAGAAAAATTTCTAGAACGGGAATACATGAGCTGCGAATTGGATTTGGCTATCTCTGAGGTTAATAAAATAGACAGAGCCACTTTAATTTCCAAGAAAGCCAGCACTAAAGTCTGTGTAAAAGAACAGGACAAATTCCCTTTCTTTATTACCCAATATAGTGGGTTAGCTCCTGTCATATCTCAGACATTGAACAAACATTGGGGTATCCTCCAAAGAGATCCAATTCTCAAAACTTGTCTCCCCGATAGACCTAAAATTGTTTAGAGACAGGCTAGAAATTTAAAATCCACCATCTCCAAGCAGCTATTGATAGTCTTAGGGACCGCCATGTCACTTGGCTTAATGACCTCAAAGGGTATTATACGTGTCAAAACTGTATTGGGTGCAAATATAGTTTAAAAAGTAAATCATTTAGACCCCATGTCACTGGGGTAAGCTTTGATATTGAGACATTTATAAATTGCAAAACCAATTTCTGTGTGTATTTGTTACAATGCCATGTGGATTGCAATACGTAGGCCGTACTGGAAGGCCCCTCAAGCGACGATTCGCTGAGCATGTTTATAACAGCAAGAGGGGCCTTGAGACCAAAAGTGTCTCTAATCATTTTCGATTAAAACATAATCAAAACCCAGAAGGACTGATCTGCATGGGCATTGACAATCCCAAAGGTAGTTGGCATGGGGGAGACAGATTGAACATAGTATCCAGACGCGAAAGCTACTGGATCTATGTGTTAAAAATAGACATATTTAACATAGAATTTGATTTGACAGCATTTTTAAAAGAATATTAAAGTTCGTCTTTATTATGATGTATGGTACATCAGTTTCCATTTCCGTTTTTCACATGTGTATTTTTTGTGTATTTTATTGTGTATACAGCCCTTCAGTTCACATTGAGTAACATAGTCTGACCCCATCAGCTTGCCGTAATCGGATCGCTGTTATTTGATTACATTGCTAGCTGTCTGTAACACCTTTACACCTCCCCTTTGTGGGTTGCTTGTTTAATTAGACCAGTATTTAAACCTTGCTCCCACTAAGCTCCACCTACCCCTGAGGAAGTGACGCTGAGTCACGAAACGCGTAGGGAGGAGGAGCTTAGTGTTTTGAGCCGGTCCAGCCACCGTAGCCGCCTGACGCTGCGCGAGCATCCTGTACCGCTGACGTCATCGGTTCGCGAGTTGCAGCACTGTATCCAGTGAGTCTCTCTGTTTGCTGATCAGGCTGTTGACAGGTTGCGGGCGGCATCCGTGAGTTACATCACTATCCCCCATTTATTGTAAGTGTGGGTAGTTTGTGTTTTAAATTTTTTATTAAAGTGTAGTACGTATTACACCATTTGTGTCCACCTTCCCTTCCGGCATGGGTGTGCTGTATCCGCTTCACCTGCGAGTGTAAATTGCCATCTGGAGGGAAGAATCACCGCGTTTCATCACGTGAGATATCGTGTTGAAGGCAGGACACCAATACAGATTCTCTCCCCTGTATTTGCAAGATACCATCTTGTAAGTAGGGTTTCTTTGCCCATTGTTCTAGATAGGGACCTGAGCTGTTGCATATTGCGCAATTGGTGTGTCTTTTTGTTTCTATCACTGTAGAATCATTGCTGACATATCCCTGAGGACACCCCCACTCATCTGGAACTTTTCCTACACTCCATCTACCAATCCAGAGAGAAGTCTCATATCTTGGACTATTCATTTGGACTACGGTATCTTGGACTTTATCTTTAGCGCCGGGAACTCTTATTTTGTATTTTTATTATTGTCAACGGGTTTGAGATTCGTCTGTTTTATGTAGTTCCCATTGGCAGCTTTTTTCACTATCACTTAAGTGGCTATTTCCATGTATTCACTTTTGTATATATCACAATTTTTTTGCCGTAGGTTAGCGCTTGTAGTGGGTTAATAGTATTGTTGTTTGTTTAGCGTATCCTAGGTGAAACAATCCAAAAAACAAAGTCTTTAGCCGGTTGACCAGGACTTGGCCCGGAATGTCCTGGAAATATCAAATCGGCATGAAGTTCCTGACGCTACCGCTGTATCTGCTCTGGAGAAGCAGTAACCTCAAAACTAAGACAAAGGGGCCTACGCTGTAAGCGGCGATAAGAAATTGGCGAGAATAGGAAAACTCACCTTTTGGGGGGGGGCGGGAAAAAAAATCCGCCGACCGCTTGGCGAGAAGCCCCCATCTCAGCCGCTCATCGCCAGTTTTTCAAACTCGCTATATTCTATTTGCCCCGATCAGCATCACGCAGCTGATCGCCGCGCTAGAATAGCGAATTTAACGGCAAATCGCCTAGGCAAAAATAGTTGGCAAGAAGCTGGAGATGAGCGGCGAGACGGGACGTAGAAAAAAATCAGGCCCTTTTCCTGCCTGGGATTGATGCCGGGGGTCTCCGGAGCTGATAGCCATTAATACCCGCACCGGAGACCCCCGGCATGCATCCGAAGCAGGGAAAATGCATTTACAGCCACTTCATTACCTTAGCGGCTAACCGCTAAGGGAATGAAGGGGTTAACCACCTGTGCCATGCTTATTGTGGGTGGGTGAAGGGGGTATTTGGCCTTTGGTGGGGGTTTAGGCCTTGCGGGGGGACTGTGGGTGGACATAACCCCTTCATTACCTTAGCGGTTAATGCCGCTAACGTAATGAATGGGTTAAACCCCTCCCGCTACCCACCCGCAAGGTCTAAACACCCATTCTTGGACTAATACCCCCCATCATCCACCCCCGCTACCCACAATATAAACACTTCACACTACAGCCCCACTACCCACCTCCTAGGCCCTCAATAAACATTACTATCTCAAATACACCCCCCCCCCCTCCCACCCCCTAACACATACAGTACAGTAATGGGCAAAATTACTATTATCCATAATGCATTTGCCCATTTAAAATACAAGAAGCAGAAATAAAATAAATACATCTTGCACTCACCCCTGCCAGGCACCCACGATGAAGGCCACCCACGATGAAGGCCGTCCTCGTCCTCACTCCGTCCCTGCTCTCCGGTGCAGGAAAAAATACACAAGAATAAAAAGAGCCAATCAAATGTCCCCTAACCCCTTAATCGCGTTTGCGGTTATAACCGCTAGTGTAATTAAGGGGTTAATCCACCCTCCTCACTACCCACCCGGGAGGCCAAACCACCCTCCCCCACTACCCAATCGGGAGGCCTACCAACCCACCCTTGGGGACACTACCCCTTCACCCACCCCCACTACCCACAATAAAAACATTACAGAGAATAGCCCCACTACCCACCTCCTAGGCCCCACAATAAACATTACCATATTTAATAAACATTAATACATAACCCACTCACCTCTGTGCCCCCCCATAAAACAATGATTTATTATTTTACATGGTCTTCTACAGCCAATAAGAGTTGGGATTTAGTTCCCACGCTCTGATTGGCTCCAGTACCATGTGACGGTGGCCATCTTGCTTTTGATGACATCATCTTAAAGGGAAATTAAGCACATAGGGAGCATGTGGGGGACATCAGGGACATGTGGGGGACATCGAGGGCATGTGGAGGACATTGGAGGCATGTGGGGGACATCGGGGGCATTGAAAGTATGTGGGTGACATCGGGGGCGTGGGAGAGTGCTCACAAAGGATAACAATAGTAAAGTAAGGCCTGTTCCATCTGCAGGCTCATATAGGGCCTGGATGCGAGCCAAAAAAAATTGGCAGCGTGCCAAGTCTTGTCAGACCAATCAGAAGGATTTTTTTGGGGGGGGGTTTTCAGAGCAAGCAGGGAAAATTAAACAAAACCACGTGCACTGCTTGGGCCAATCGCCAGCGGCCAAAATCTAGTCGCCCCATGCGACCGAGCGACCGGATTTCTCGAGCACTGAGGATAAATATACACGTGAAACTAACTATAACAGGGGGTGTGTGCCGCGCTTGCACATTCTGAGGCTGTGTCCATAGTGGTTGCTACAGCGCGAGCAACGTCACTCGCACCAAAAGCAAACCACTGGAGGCCAATGCGCATGCGCATATTGTGCACGTGCGCTTGAGGTGTGAGGCAAAATGTTGTCTTTGCCATGCGACAGTCAGGTCACGTGAGTGGGCAAACCAGCTCCGTGATGTCATGGCCGCACCCCCAGACACACATCCCCATCGCCTCCGCATGCACGACATAATCTCTCCCGCTGCAAGCGAGCTGTGGACGCCGTGTGAACGCTCGTTCGCTCGCCCCCGTGTTCACTATGGATGCTGCCTAAGGCTGAGCAAAAGTGAGTCAGAGAGAGAGAGAAAAGAAAGAGAGTGAGAACGTGTGAGAGAGACATTGAGGTGTAATCTTTCCCTACTATAAAGATAACACCTCTCAGAGGACTCCCAGTCCGGTGGGTGAGAGCGGCGGACGCCATGCCAAGAGCAGCAGAGACATTTGTGCTGCACAGCTGATTCTCTGAGGTGAACAGGGGGCAAACAATCTGTGATGTCACCCAACACTGCATTTCGCTGCGTTAGGGGCGTGATGTAACAGTCCGGACCACGGTCCTAAAATAAGCTGACTGTGCTGATGTCATCTCAACGGAAATGGAACACGGAAAAAGGACGTAAATATATAAACATATAGTAAAGGAGACACACTCTGTCAAGCAAGAGATTGGAATAGTGTCACCCCACTATTGAAGTCAGGCTTACAGGTCTGTAATTCCCCGGTTGTGATCTAGCTCCCTTTTTAAATATAGGTACAACGCCTGCTTTACGCCAATCTTGTGGCACTGAGCCTGTGGTAATGGAGTCCTTGAATATTAAATGTAACTGTTTGGCTATTACTGTATTTAGCTCCGTAGGAACTCTTGGCTGTATGCCATCAGGGACACATGATTTACTTACTTTAATTTTACAATACTCCCTATGCACGTCTACCTCAGTTAACCTCAGTTAAGCAATTGTTTGTTAATATCAAGCATGTGGCTTCCTCCTGTTGCAATATTTTTTGCAATTGTTTCTTCCCTTTTTTCTTTTTCTTGTTATCAGCAAAGATGGAGACTTTGCTCTCTATGCAAACCTCCAGGTCATTAATAAACAAGTTCAAAAGCAGGGGTTCCCAGTACTGATCCCATTCACCCCTTTAGCCCAACCTAAAAAGGTTCAATTGACCACAACCCTCTGTTGTCTGTGCGTCAACCAGTTTTCAATCCAGGTGCAAATATTGTTACTGAGCCCAATTTACTTTCTTTTGTACACCAACCTCTTGTGTGGCACCACATCAAAAGCCTTTGGAAATGGAGTCCTAGAACATCTTTATGGTAGGGAAGGATTGCACCTCAATGAAGAGGGATCTTCTGTGCTAGGGGTTGGGGGGTTAAATGTTTAAAAGGTTGGAGGAGATTTGAAACTAGGATGGAGGGGGGAGGGGAATGAAACAGATGAATGAAGCGGTTACTTGGCCCTTCACTCACCCCCTCTGCCCCCAATAAACATTACAATATGCATTAACCACCAATACAATACACAACCCACCCACCCCCTGTGCCCCCACATAAAACCATCATCTATCTTTTGATACACAGGATTGATACCAGAGGCCTGCAGGAGTGCCCAGGTGGTCCACATGGGTGTCTGTGGCCCTCCAGGTGGTCTTTGCGGGTGTCCAGTTGCCCCAACAGGATCCTCGTGGGTGTCTGGGGGTCCTCGGGTGGATCCCATGGGTGTCTGTGGGCCCTCGTGTGGTCCCCATGAGTGTTCCCTGCAGGTGTCCTTGGGTCCTCATGTTGTCCCAGTGGATGTCCGGGAGTCTTCAGGGTTGTCCCCTTGGGTGTCCGATGTTCTTCGGATGGTCCCTGTGGGTGTCCGGGGGTCCTTGGGTGGTCCCCGCTGGTGTCTGCTGGGCTGCGGTAACAATCCTGTTGCACAAAAAAAAAAAAAATTGTAAGACATTGCAATAAATACACCTCCCACCCAACACATACAGAACAGAAATGAGCAAAATAACTATTATCCAGATATACCGTGAAGATCCGAAACAGGTAAAAAAATTCTTCTTTCCTCGATCTTGTATCACATTCTTTCTTCATCTGTAATTATTTCTATCTTTTCTGTAATCTTCTATCTTCATCTGTCAATCCATACTGCTGCGGCCAAGTTTATTCGAGCATTTGCCCGTTCTTGGCCGCAGCAGTAGCCTGGCGCGTGCCCGAGTGTGACGGGCGCGCGCCGAAGCAGCGGAAGAGCGCCCTCCGATCGGGGCGCTCTCCCTACCGCTGCCGGGTCCGCCGGGTCCCCCGGAACCCCCTGCCGCCGTCCCGCACATCGCTGGACACCAGGGCTCCCTCGGGGAGCCCTGGACGCGCGTGCAGGGGGCGCTGGCTCCCGAAGACGCGTGACCGCGCGTCTATGACGCGCGGCACGCCGAGGGGCGGCCACTAGCAAGCCGGGAAATCTCCCGGCTTGCGGAACCGGCCACACTTTAATAAAGTGTGTCGGTAGTGTAGCCCTATGGTAAATCCATAACACGATGCTGTCGCGTTGGCTTCTTGTGGTAAAATGAGACGTCAAGGCCTTATATATGTAGGGTGACCAGATTTTCAAAATGAAAAACCGGAACACTTTAAAACATTATTAAAAAAACAATGTACATCAAGTCATGCCCCCCCCCGTTGCCATAACAACAAGACACTAACGTCAGGCGGTGACATGTTGCCATGACAATGTGGCATCATGTGATGCCTCGTCACCATAATGCATCCCATTGTCATGTCAACGTGACGTCGCACAGCCATGTTGATGGAATTTGGAGGGGAGGTGTGACAGGGTAAATAAAAGCCCCTTTAACAGACCTCACAAATAAGTGTGCTCCTACACAAGTGGTGTGGTCAAGGGATTGTCAGAGAGCCTTTGAGGACATAAAAAGGTGTCTATCAGAGGGTCCCATCCTTAGAAGCCCAGACTTCAACAGCCCTTTTATAGTGCAAACAGATGCATCAGAGATAGGGCTAGGGGCAGTGTTGTCACAACAGTTTGAGGGAGTTGAACATCCTATCCTTTTCCTGAGTAGGAAATTGTTCCCAAGGGAAAAAAACTACTTAGTGATTGAGAAAGAGTGCCTCGCAGTAAAGTGGGCAATCGAGGCTTTGAGGCATTACCTGGCAAGAGTCCATTTTACTTTGGTGACGGATCATGCTCCACTGAAGTGGTTAAATAGCATGAAGGATTCCAATGCTAGATTGACTAGGTGGTATATGGCCCTCCAACCCTTCTCATTTGAGATTCAGCATAGGCCGGGAAAAGAGAACACAAATGCTGACTTCTTTTCTAGAGAAGGGGTGGATGGTCGGGCTTCAGCCGTGCGTAGCCCCAGCCACACACTAACAGGGGAGGAATGTGACAGGGTAAATAAAAGCCACCAGTTATATGCCTGGAAAACCTATGTCTAGTCTGCAGTGCAGCACTGACTAGGTTAACTTCAGCTGGGAACCTCAGGACAATTAGTTGGATCCCAGCTGCCTAATCAAGGTGTGTTAAAACCCAGGCTGTAGACAGATGGAGCTGGCTGTTGATGAGAGAGGAGTATGCTGCTAAAGAGATTCCTGAAAACAAGGTCTGAGTAGCAAAGTAGTGAATTGTGAATTATCTGTCCCCTGCATAGAAAAAAGGAAGCAGCCTTATATATGAACTGTCTGCTAAAAAGAAACTGTGTTGTTTGTTGCTGAAGGAACAGCCATTTTCGTTTGTTGCTGAAAGAAAAGCTATTTTTGTTTTGTGTGCTGTATATCTTTTAAGGCTGAATAAATAAGCCTTGTCAAGAAACCCACGTGTGTAGTTGCATGTACCCTGCAACAGGAGGATACAGCCAAAGGCAAGATAAATATATAATAAATAGATCTAAAAAATGTTATCTCCGCGTTAGCCTTCAATAGAAGGTGGCAACCCTGGCTGCAGTGTGTGTTTCTGTATACAGAGGTAGGCCCTGCAGTGGGTGTTTGTGTGTATAGAGGTGGGGGCTGCAGTGTGTGTTTGTGTGTATAGAGGTGGGGGCTGCAGTGTGTGTTTGTGTGTATAGAGCAGTGATTCCCAACCTTTTTTGTTTGGAGGAACCCTTTAAGTATTTCGTTACATTTTGGGGAACCCCTATCTGGATAACATGTTTGACGGGTAAATCACAAAATAGACGTGTAAAGAAGTTGGGGTAATAAATAATAATTAACTCATACTTTTGAATAACCCCCCCCCTGCATCTCACATCACCCCCCCCCCCCCCCCCACAGATCAATCGATCTCTCCCCCCCATCTTTATCCCTCCTCTCTCTCATCCCCCTCCCTTCTTTCCTCTCCCTCTCATCCCCCTTTTTTCCTCTCCCTCTCTCCTCCTCCTCCCTCTCTCTCTCCCCCTCTCCCACCCTCTCTCACTCCCCCTCCTCTCTCCCTACCCCTCTCTCTCTTCCCCCCTCTCTCTCTTCCCCTCTCTCTCCTCCCCCCTCTCTTTCTCTTCCCCCACGCTCTCTCTTCCCCCCCTCTCCCTCCTCATCTCCCCTCTCCCTCTCCCCGTCTCCCCTCTCTTTCTCTCCCCCCTCTCCCCCTCTCCCTCCCTCCCTCCCTCTCCCCCCTCTCTCTCTCTCCCTCTCCCCCCTCGCCCCCCTCTCTTTCTCTCCCCCCTCTCTTACTCTCCCCCTCTCCCCTCTCTATCCTCCTCTCCCACACTCCCACACACACTCTCGCACAAACCGTCATACTCTCGCACACACCGTCACATTCTTGCACACACCGTCACACCCTCGCATACACGTCACACTCTCGCACACACACACACACACTGTCATACTCTCTCACACACACACACACACTGTTACACTCTCACACACACACTGTCACACACACACACACTGTCACACACACACTGTCACACACACACACACACTGTCACACACACACACTGTCACACTCTCACACACTCTCACGCAAGAAGCGTTTACAGCAGAAGTAGCCTCCCCCCACTTCCATCTCTCCCCCTGCATCTTCCATCTCCACCCCTGCAGCATCTTCCATCTCTCCCCCCTGCAGCATCTCCCTCTCCCTCCCCCCCCCTGCAGCATCTCCCTCTCCCCCCCCCTGCAGCATCTCCCTCTCCCCACCCCCTGCAGCATCTCCCTCTCCCCCCCTGCAGCATCTCCCTCTCCCCCCTAGCGCCCCCATATGCCTACCTGCGGCGGCTGCGGGTTCGGCGGAGGTGGCAGGCTGCGAACAGCTCTGAAGGGGGAGGGAGGGAGCTGGGGTGCCGGGGGAGTGAGGGAGAGAGCCGGGTTGCCGGGGGAGTGAGGGAGAGAGCCGGGTTGCCGGGGGAGTGAGGGAGAGAGCCAGGTTGCCGGGGGAGTGAGGGAGAGAGCCAGGTTGCCGGGGGAGTGAGGGGGGTGCCGGGGGAGTGAGGGAGAGAGCCGGGTTGCCGGGGGAGTGAGGGAGAGAGCCAGGTTGCCGGGGGAGTGAGGGGGGGTGCCAGGGGAGTGAGGGAGAGAGCTGGGTTGCCGGGGGAGTGAGGGAGAGAGCCAGGTTGCCGGGGGAGTGAGGGGGGTGCCGGGGGAGTGAGGGAGAGAGCCAGGTTGCCGGGGGAGTGAGGGGGGGTGCCGGGGGAGTGAGGGAGAGAGTTGGGTTGCCGGGGGAGTGAGGGGGGGTGCCGCGGGATTGAAGGAGAGAGCCGGGGAGTGAGGGGGGGTGCCGGGGGATTGAAGGAGAGAGACTGGTTTCCGGGGGGAGTGAGGGGGGGTGCCGGGGTAGTGAGGGAGAGAGCCGGGTTGCCGAGGGGGTGCCGGGGGAGTGAGGGAGAGAGCCGGGGGAGTGAGGGAGAGAGCCGGGGGAGTGAGGGAGAGAGCCGGGGGAGTGAGGGAGAGAGCTGGGGGAGTGAGGGAGAGAGCCGGGTTGCCGAGGAGCAGAGGGAGGGCTAGCGTGCCGGGGGAGGGCCAGAGTGCCGGGGAGAGCCAAAGCCCCGCCCCCCAGCAAACTCCATCCAATCCCCTACTGCCCGGCATTCTAAAGCCCCGCCCCTGGCATTCTCCATCCAATCCCCTGCGGCCCGGCACGTTTCTGCAGAAGCCCAACCCCTGGCAGTAAGAAAAAATACTTGCCGGGCTGCTCTGCATCCTCTTCCTCCCCGCCGCCGCACACCCCCCCCCCCATCCCAGCGCACCGCCGCTGACACAAAAAAACGGGACATTCCCGGGACAATCAGGCAACCGGTACAGCACACAAAAAAACGGGACTGTCCTGGCAAAAACGGGACGAATGGTCACCCTATATATATGGAAAACACGTGGTACTGCAATGGGTACCAGTTTTGCCCCCTCCTACGCAAACCTATTTCTGGGTTGGTGGGAGTCAGTCCACGTGTTTGGAGATACTAACCACTTTAGACACTTTATCACATTTTATAAGAGGTACATTGACGACCTCATTTTTATTTGGAACGGGGACATTCACACTCTTAATTTATTCACTGATTATCTTAACAATAATGATCTAAATTTGCACTTCACTTATCACTATGATTTTCACCATATAAATTATTTGGATTTACAGTACATCTATTTATTGATATGTTTATGAATATTAACACAGATGTATATCGCAAAAGTAACTCACGGAACACTTTTTTACGTGCTGACAGCTGCCACCCCAAGTCTCTATTAAAAAGCATACCAAAAGGTCAATTGATCCGATTAAAGAGAATCTGCACTAACTCAGAAGACTTTCTTAACCAATCGATGGATCTCATGAACCGCTTTGAGGCTAGAGGTTACTCACGCTTAGATTTGAAGAATGCGTTTAAAGAAGTCAACAAAATGGATAGGTCTACATTACTACAGAACAAAAAAAGAGACAACTCCTTTTCACAATCCCCAATGTTTATTATGCAGTATACTACACAAGCATATCAAATTAAAAATATTGTGAAAAAACATTGGGCTGTATTAGCTGCTGATCCTGTCTTACAGCATGTTTACAATGAGGGTCCCAAATTTGTGTACAGAAGAGCAAAAACAATTTCTAATTATGTTTCACCAAGTTTGTTTACAACAAAGAAACTGGTCTCTAACTTACCAAAGGGATGTTTTAAATGTTTAAAATGCAAATCTTGTAAGTACATGTCATCAAAATCTGATTTTTCCTCCACCACTACAGGGAATATTTATAACATCAAATCGTTTATAAATTGCAATACCACATATGTAATTTACCTACTCAAATGTGGTTGCGGCAAACATTATATAGGCCGAACAATAAGAGCCCTCAAAGTTCGTATACTCGAACATTTACGTCTAATTATAAAAAAAGATGTCAACCACCCTGTCTCATTTCATTTTACCAACTGCAGTATGGGTAATGTAAATAACTTTTCATACACAGGTATAGAGCACATACCATGTCCTATTAGAGGTGGGGATAGAAATGGCATTCTAGACAGGAGAGAATTATTTTGGATCTTTACTTTAAATACACGTATTCCAAATGGCCTCAATTCCGATTGGGATCTGGGACCACTCCTGCTCTAGATAGGGTCAATTAATAAGAACTTTATATTCAAAATTGATCATATGTGTTTATGCCTATCTTTCTACCCCCTGTCTCATGGGAGCGATATCTGCCATTTTAATATATATAATTTCTTACCTGAGCTCATGAATGTGTTTAGCTAAACCTTTGCTATATATATATATATATGTATATATATACATACAGTTATCATCAAACAGCGAAATATATATATTTAATAGAACCTTAATTGGTGTTTAAACCACATTATAGCACTGGATTCATGCCTCGTTGAATTGTTCTGAATTCAATATGCAAATTGTCAATGAGTTTTTCAATTAACAAGTTCATATTCTAAGCCTAATATGGATTGTCCCATACCTTGCCAATACCCATTCAGTATTAAAATACGATATCCATTTATTACAATTAATAAATTATTTGAATATACTGTATGGTGAACGATGGCATAGTTCTTTTCATCCTAGAAATCAGACATTGTCATACAAGGGGTACTTTTCTTGCATTTGATGCATAACATGTACCATTACCATACATTATAGTTTGTATATATATATATATACTGAATGTGCTAGGATGACAGATTGAACTTTGAACTGTGGGTTTTTAACAGATATAGAATTTACGTAATCTATGAATGAAGCATTAATACATCTCTGCTCATGGGATTAATACATTCTATTTGTGTACATTTGTTTTTAATTTAGTTTTCATGTCTAGATCGTGTTATTTCGTTCATATATAGGATTGTTCATTTTGTTTATATTTTCTGTTTAAATAAAGTTTGAACAGATATAGAATTTAAGTAATCTATGAATGAAGCATCAATACATCTCTGCTCATGAGACTAATACATTCTATTTGTGTACATTTGTTTTTAATATAGTTTTTATGTCTATATTGTGTTTTTTCATTCATATTTAGGATTGTTCATTTTGTTTATTTTTCTGTTTAAATAAAGTTTATTTTATTGTTATGGCTTGAGCACGCTGACGTCACACGTCCCGCGTCACGTCCTGCGTCATCCTCCCCTCTGAACCAGGAAGTGGCGGCGGATTGGTCACGCCAGCGCCGAATTAAGGTATTTAAATGCTCCGGTTTATGTATTTCTATTCACCTTGATAAAGGGCCATAAGCCCGAAACGCGTAGGTGTTCTGTTTTTGTATTTTTGATCCATTAAACTTTTATTGTGGGAACGCACCTCTGTGTTAACTTTTGTTTTAGTGGAACCAGTGCTTCGTTTTTTTCTCTCTCTTTGACCCTATATATATGGCCTGCGACGTCACATTTCCATGTCAGATGGTACAGCTCCAATCTGATTGGACGCTGTATCATGTGCCCGCCTCTTTTTTTTTTGGTGAAGATGTGACATCATCTCCAAGAGAAGTACGTCACATCCTTCAAACCACATGGCTATAGCACATGGTACATGGTACTAGAAGACAATCCCATTGGTTGCTGTACCATGTGATGGGTTACATTAGTTAAAAAAGATGTGACGTCACCACTGGGGTTATTTGTTTGCCTTCCTCTGGATCAATATAATGTAAGTACAGATATAGGATAAAGTATCTGTCGTCTAATTTAGCATAGGTTAAACTGGATCGACGCATGTCTTTTGTCAATCTCCTCTACTATGTACTGTAACACGATGTAAATGTAACTGTTTGGCTATTACTGAACTTAGCTCCTTAAGAACTCATGGATGTAAGCCATCAGGGTAACATTCTTTATATTCTTTAATTTTATCATACCGCCTATGCACTTCTTCCTCAGTTAACCAATTGTTTGTTAATATAAAGCTTGTGGCTTCCTCCTGTTGCAATATTTCTGCAATTGATTCTTTCCTGGTAAACACAGAGGCAAAGAATGTATTTACAGTAATACCTCTGCTTTTCCTGATCTCCAATCATTGGCCTGCCCGTCTCACACTGAAAGGGACTTATCTTCTCTTTTCTAATCTTTTGTTATAGAAGGACATTTAGGGTTGATCTCACTTTCTCTCGCTGTGGCGGTGAAGGGGTTAACCAGGCTCACTAATAAAGGTTCAGCCCACTTGGTTACCCCTGATCCGTGTGTTGGGGTCCTAGAGTGTCAGCTCTTGGACCCAGATGTCAGAAATGCATTACTGGGACTGTGTGCAAATTTATGCAATATTAAAGATTTGTTTGTCTTTTGCCTTTCCTGGGGTGCTGGGACCGGGAGATTTCTAGGCTGTAAGTTTCAGGGTGGGTTTGCCGGAGAAAGTCTTCACAGAATGTGTCTATGTATCGGGGTTCCGGAGTTATGGGACACTCCAAGAGCTGGATCCAGGAATCGAGTGAGATTCTCGGATGCAGCCAAGCACATTGCTCCGGGCAAACTCTGACTCTGAAAACGCTATTACGACTCACCGCCAGGATCCCTGCTGCAGCATCATCCAGACAAGGCAAACAGGCATGAAGGGGTTAATGTATACCTGCAGTCACACACGGGATCCCTAGTATAAAGAGAGGTTCCCTGCATAAGGAGAGATGCCCAGATACATACCCAGATGCCCTGAGCCTGGTATAGGGGTTCAGGGGATGCTCCAGCTAAGTGATAAAGCTGAGAATGATTTCTGGTGTGTCAAAAGTTTTTAAAGTTATTTTCTAAAAGTGTGGCAAGAATGGGGCTAGTGAGTGTAGGCAGTTTACCCTCACTCCATCCCTGACACCAGAACAGGGACTTACACATTTTATCACACAAGATACAGCAGGACACAGTATATTTTATTAAAGGGTTTTATTTAATAGGTATATCTGCTGGTAACTTGTGAATGAACTGTGAGATTTCCAAGTCATGGATTCCGAGGGACCCGATGGCGACCAAGCTTGGTGCCTATGGGTCTGTGCGGAGTCTGGACTTGAAAGCCTGAGGGATGCCAAGGTGTTAGAACAGGAGGGGTTACTGCAGTTCTGCTGAGTACCCGCATCCTGGGCTCACACAGGGCGATCCGGCCACCATTTGCCAGGGCCCAGACTCTTTGGAGCCTGGACAGTGTGTGGGCTCAGCATGCAAAGAGGCAGAGGTGCCGGGTTGGCGCATGCCCCTTTGCAGAATGATAAAAGGTGGCCACCCGGCTTTACAATACCAGCAAATCGCTGATTGGCTGGCAGGAGAATTCCCACTCTCTGATAGGCTGTAGAGTTTTGTGAATGGGACACAGAAACCCATAAGAAACCTTGCAGCCAATCAGTTTATTCCTACAAACATTTTCGTTATAGTTTTACCTCCACTGCTAATTTCTATCCACAAGGTCTCTACATTTTCATCATTCCCTTCATAGACATCATCCCTTATAATAGGTTTGAGATCTGGTTTAACATATAAACACTCCACCTCCCCTTCTATTTGCTCAATACCTATGAAAAAGGGAATAACCTTCTAAATTAACTGCCCAGTCATGAGTTTCATCCCACCATGTCTCAGTAATGCCTATGATATCATACTGCTCCCTTGTAGCTATTATTTCAAGCTCCCCCATTTTATCTGTCAGGCTTCTTGCATTAGTAAGCATGCATTTTAAGGTTCTTTCTAGTCTGTACTATTAACTTATCTGCTCCTTCCCTTCTACTCCATTGTGTTTAATTAGTAAGTTTACTTGTATTATCTGTATTTAATATGGGTGCTTCCCTGCTGACCAAACTCCATCTCTCATTCTACCTAAATGACCCCTAGCTACTTCCCCATTCTTATCCATTCCACTACCTCTTTCGTGTCCCACCCCTCCTTCCTAGTTTAAAATCTTCTCAAACTTTTCTATCATCCTCCCTTCTAGCACAGAAGATCCCGATTTCATTGACGTGCAATCCATCCCTACTATGAAGATAGCACCTCTCAGAGAAGGACTCTCAGTGCTCCCTTTTTAAATATAGGCACCACATCTGCTCTACGACAATCTTGTGGTACTGAGCCTGTGGAAATAGAGTCCTTGAATATTAAATGTGATGGTTTAGCTATTACTGAACTTAGCCCCTTAACAACCCTTGGATATATGCCATCGGGACCAGGTGCCTTATTTTCTTTTCTTTTTATCATGCCGCCTCTCACAGGACACCGGTACTTTTAACACCTTTTACCTTCTGGGATCAATGCACTAGGCAGGACAAGGTAGTGGAATAAAATGGGGTTTATTTTGGCAAACCAGCAGACACTCAATGAAACACACAATACAGTAAATTCCTGCTTAACTGGGGCTCTGGCGGGAGTCTCTAGCCTCACTAGGTGCAGGGCGCCTGCTTCAGGAGGCTTACCCTATCTGCTCCATGTCCTGGAACACCACGGTACTCGTTTCGGGAGAAATACCTGGCTCTCCCCACTGTCCGCGTCTTTGTTGATTCTCAGAACTTGGGCCGCGACTGTAGAACTTGTCCTCGGCTAGACCAGGCTTCTCTGACAACTGCATGCCGAGTGCTTTGCTATTGAGAGAGAGCGCCATTGAAAAGGCCCGCCAGCGCTTCTCCGGAGCAAGTCCCAAGATCGTCTGGTTCTCTGATCGGGCAGTCCCCTTACATAGACCTCGGTGTCCTATGTTTAATATAGATGGGGGACTGGCAACCAATCAGAGAGCGGATCGTAACTGTAGCAGCCAATCCGAGCTGGGGGCTCGTCTGGCTGTACGCGTCAGAGGAGGGAGTGAGTCGGTGACGGTGAGGGGTTACCCAGGCTAATAATAAAGGTGTTATGCCCGGCTGGGTGCCCCTGAGCCATATTGGGGAATTGTGAAATGTCAGCTCTTCATCCCAATCATGGCATGAACACTGTGTTTGTCATAAAACTGTAGGTGTGCGTCTTACTATTCCAGGAGTGTCAACCAGCGGAGATGTCCCTGCTTCAGCACAGACCAGAATAGTAAGACCGGGCAGGGGAATAAAACACATTTAATGTTTCCCGATATGGGCCCAAAACTAGGATGGGGTTCAGTGTACCTTCAACCAGGTATAAGGTGGCGAGATGTACATGTTTCTAAGTTAAAGTGTATCATATGGCAAGGTTTTCCCTGTACTAGTGTAAAGTAAAATGTTTGTAAAGTCCAGCGCACAGCAGGCTTTTTGCTAACTTTGGCTAGGACGCTCCTAGCGCTCTGAAACTTGCCGTGAGCGTCTTTCAATGGAAAACAAGAAAAAATCATATGGAGCAATTTTTAAACATTTATATAATAATTGATGAATGAAAGTCCCCCTGTTTTAATTGTTCCAACTGGATAGGCACATTGGGATTTTCATTCGAACACCAGAGACAGAGGAAAAGCTTAATTGATGATTGCCCTCTGAAACAGAGCGGCCTTGTAGATGTGGTCAGGAAGGATCTCCCACACCACTTTCTTGTAACGAACGTTCTTTATTCCCCATATCAGGGGTTGCAACAATTCGGTAAAAAAACAAAACAGTCTTTAACTTAAATAGCAGACGTCTGCAAAATAACCGGACAGTACCTAATCGCTGGTATCCAAAAGGCAGTTCAGGCTCTCCTCCTGACAGGCTCTCTGCTCTCCCCCTGACAGGCTCCCTGCTCTCCCCCTCTCTCTGCTCTCCTCCTGACAGGATCTCTGCTCTCCCCCTGACAGGCTCTCTGCTCTCCCCCTGACAGGCTCTCTGCTCTCCCCCTGACAGGCTCCCTGCTCTCCCCCTGACAGGCTCCCTGCTCTCCCCCTGACAGGCTCCCTGCTCTCCCCCTGACAGGCTCTCTGCTCTCCCCCTGACAGGCTCTCTGCTCTCCCCCTGACAGGCTCTCTGCTCTCCCCCTGACAGGCTCCCTGCTCTCCCCTGATAGGCTCTCTGCTCTCCCCCTGACAGGCTCCCTGCTCTCCCCCTGACAGGCTCTCTGCTCTCCCCCTGATAGGCTCTCTGCTCTCCCCCTGACAGGCTCTCTGCCCTCCCCCTGACAGACTCTCTGCTCTCCCCCTGACAGGCTCTCTGCTCTCCCCCTGATAGGCTCTCTGCTCTCCCCTGACAGGCTCTCTGCTCTCCCCCTGACAGGCTCTCTGCTCTTCCCCTGGCAGGCTCTCTGCTCTCCCCCTGACAGGCTCCCTGCTCTCCCCCTGACAGGCTCCCTGCTCTCCCCCTGATAGGCTCCCTGCTCTCCCCCTGACAGGCTCTCTGCTCTCCCCCTGACAGGCTCTCTGCTCTCCCCCTGACAGGCTCTCTGCTCTCCCCCTGACAGGCTCTCTGCTCTCCCCCTGACAGACTCTCTGCTCTCCCCCTGACAGGCTCTCTGCTCTCCCCCTGACAGGCTCCCTGCTCTCCCCCTGACAGGCTCTCTGCTCTCCCCCTGACAGGCTCTCTGCCCTCCCCCTGACAGGCTCCCTGCTCTCCCCCTGACAGGCTCTCTGCTCTCCCCCTGACAGGCTCTCTGCCCTCCCCCTGACAGACTCTCTGATGTCCCCCTGACAGGCTCTCTGCTCTCCCCCTGATAGGCTCTCTGCTCTCCCCCTGACAGGCTCTCTGCTCTCCCCCTGACAGGGTCTCAGCCCTCCCCCTAACAGGCTCTCTGCTCTCCCCCTGATAGGCTCTCTGCTCTCCCCCTGACAGGCTCTCTGCTCTCCCCCTGATAGGCTCTCTGCTCTCCTCCTGACAGACTCTCTGCTCTCCCCTGATAGGCTCTCTGCTCTCCCCCTGACAGGCTCCCTGCTCTCCCCCTGACAGACTCTCTGCTCTCCCCCTGACAGGCTCTCTGCTCTCCCCCTGACAGGCTCTCTGCTCTCCCCGTGACAGGCTCTCTGCTCTCCCCCTGACAGGCTCTCTGCTCTCCCCCTGACAGGCTCTCTGCTCTCCCCCTGACAGGCTCTCTGCTCTCCCCCTGACAGGCTCCCTGCTCTCCCCCTGATAGGCTCTCTGCTCTCCCCTGACAGGCTCCCTGCTCTCCCCCTGACAGGCTCTCTGCTCTCCCCCTGACAGGCTCTCTGCTCTCCCCCTGACAGGCTCTCTGCTCTCCCCCTGACAGGCTCCCTGCTCTCCCCCTGACAGACTCTCTGCTCTCCCCCTGACAGGCTCCCTGCTCTCCCCTGACAGGCTCTCTGCTCTCCCCCTGACAGGCTCTCTGCTCTCCCCCTGACAGACTCTCTGCTCTCCCCCTGGCAGGCTCTCTGCTCTCCCCCTGACAGGCTCCCTGCTCTCCCCCTGATAGGGTCTCTGCTCTCCCCCTGACAGACTCTCTGCTCTCCCCCTGACAGGCTCTCTGCTCTCCCCCTGACAGACTCTCTGCTCTCCCCCTGACAGACTCTCTGCTCTCCCCCTGACAGGCTCTCTGCTCTCCCCCTGACAGGCTCCCTACTCTCCCCCTGACAGGCTCCCTGCCCTCCCCCTGACAGGCTCTCTGCTCTCCCCCTGACAGGCTCCCTGCTTTCCACCTGACAGACTCTCTGCTCTCCCCCTGACAGGCTCCCTGCTCTCCCCCTGACAGGCTCTCTGCTCTCCCCCTGACAGGCTCTCTGCTCCCCCCCTGACAGGCTCTCTGCCCTCCCACCTGACAGGCTCTCTGCCCTCCCCATGACAGGCTCCCTGCTCTCCCCCTGACAGGCTCCCTGCTCTCCCCCTGATAGGGTCTCTGCTCTCCCCCTGACAGACTCTCTACTCTCCCCCTGACAGGCTCCCTGCTCTCCCCCTGATAGACTCTCTGCTCTCCCCCTGACAGACTCTCTGCTCTCCCCTGACAGGCTCTCTGCTCTCCCCCTGACAGACTCTCTGCTCTCCCCCTGACAGACTCTCTGCTCTCCCCTGACAGGCTCTCTGCTCTCCCCCTGACAGGCTCTCTGCTCTCCCCCTGACAGACTCTCTGCTCTCCCCCTGACAGGCTCCCTGCTCTCCCCCTGACAGGCTCCCTGCCCTCCCCCTGACAGGCTCTCTGCTCTCCCCCTGACAGGCTCCCTGCTCTCCACCTGACAGACTCTCTGCTCTCCACCTGACAGGCTCCCTGCTCTCCCCCTGACAAGCTCTCTGCTCTCCCCCTGACAGACTCTCTGCTCTCGCCCTGACAGACTCTGTTCTCCCCCTGACAGGCTCTCTGCTCTCCCCCTGACAGACTCTCTGCTCTCCCCCTGACAGACTCTCTGCTCTCCCCCTGACAGACTCTGTTCTCCCCCTGACAGGCTCTCTGCTCTCCCCCTGACAGACTCTCTGCTCTCCCCCTGACAGGCTCTCTGCACTCCCCTGACAGGCTCTCTGTCCTCCCCCTTACAGACTCTCTGCTCTCCCACTGACAGGCTCTCTGCTCTCCCCCTGACATGCTTCTGCTCTCCCCCTGACAGGCTCTCTGCTCTCCCCCTGACAGGCTCTCTGACCTCCCCCTGACAGGCTCTCTGCTCTCCCCCTGACAGGCTCCCTGCTCTCCCCCTGACAGGCTCCTTGCTCTCCCCCTGACAGACTCTGTTCTCCCCCTGACAGGCTCCCTGCTCTCCCCCTGACAGGCTCTCTGCTCTCCCCCCTGACAGACTCTGTTCTCCCCCTGACAGGCTCCCTGCTCTCCCCCTGACAGGCTCCCTGCTCTCCCCCTGACAGGCTCTCTGCTCTCCCCCTGACAGACTCTCTGCTCTCCCCCTGACAGGCTCTCTGCTCACCCCCTGACAGGCTCTCTGCTCTCCCCCTGACAGACTCTCTGCTCTCCCCCTGACAGACTCTCTGCTCTCCCCCTGACCGGCTCTCTGCTCTCCCCCTGACCGGCTCTCTGCTCTCCCCCTGACAGGCTCCCTGCTCTCCCCCTGACAGGCGGCTCTCTACTCTCCCACTGACAGGCTCTCTGCTCTCCCCCTGACAGGCTCTCTGCTCTCCCCCTGACAGGCTCTCTGCTCTCCCCCTGACAGGCTCCCTGCTCTCCCCCTGACAGGCTCCCTGCTCTCCCCCTGACAGGCTCTCTGCTCTCCCCCTGACAGGCTCTCTGCTCTCCCCCTGACAGGCTCCCTGCTCTCCCCCTGACAGGCTCCCTGCTCTCCCCCTGACAGGCTCTGTGCTCTCCCCCTGACAGGCTCCCTGCTCTCCCCCTGACAGCTCTCTGCTCTCCCCCTGACAGGCTCCCTGCTCTCCCCCTGACAGGCTCCCTGCTCTCCCCCTGACAGGCTCTCTGCTCTCCCCCTTACAGGCTCTCTGCTCTCCCCCTGACAGGCTCCCTGCTCTCCCCCTGACAGGCTCTGTGCTCTCCCCCTGACAGGCTCCCTGCTCTCCCCCTGACAGGCTCTCTGCTCTCCCCCTGACAGGCTCTCTGCTCTCCCCCTGACAGGCTCCCTGCTCTCCCCCTGACAGGCTCTGTGCTCTCCCCCTGACAGGCTCCCTGCTCTCCCCCTGACAGGCTCCCTGCTCTCCCCCTGACAGGCTCCCTGCTCTCCCCCTGACAGGCTCTCTGCTCTCCCCCTGACAGGCTCTCTGCTCTCCCCCTGACAGGCTCTCTGCTCTCCCCCTGACAGGCTCCCTGCTCTCCCCCTGACAGGCTCCCTGCTCTCCCCCTGACAGGCTCCCTGCTCTCCCCCTGACAGGCTCCCTGCTCTCCCCCTGACAGGCTACCTGCTCTCCCCCTGACAGACTCTCTGCTCTCCCCCTGACAGGCTCCCTGCTCTCCCCCTGACAGGCTCTCTGCTCTCCCCCTGACAGGCTCCCTGCTCTCCCCCTGATAGGGTCTCTGCTCTCCCCCTGACAGACTCTCTGCTCTCCCCCTGACAGGCTCTCTGCTCTCCCCCTGACAGGCTCTCTGCTCTCCCCCTGACAGGCTCTCTGCTCTCCCCCTGACAGGCTCCCTGCTCTCCCCCTGACAGACTCTCTGCTGTCCCCCTGGCAGGCTCTCTGCTCTCCCCCTGACAGACTCTCTGCTCTCCCCCTGGCAGGCTCTCTGCTCTCCCCCTGACAGGCTCTCTACTCTCCCCCTGACAGGCTCCCTGCTCTCCCTCTGACAGGCTCCCTGCTCTCCCCCTGACAGGCTCTCTGCCCTCCCCCTGACAGACTCCCTGCTCTCCCCCTGACAGGCTCTCTGCTCTCCCCCTGACAGGCTCTTTGCTCTCCCCCTGACAGGCTCCCTGCTCTCCCCTGACAGGCTCCCTGCTCTCCCCCCTGACAGGCTCCCTGCTCTCCCCCTGACAGACTCTCTGCTCTCCCCTGACAGGCTCTCTGTTCTCCCCTGACAGACTCTCTGCTCTCCCCCTGACAGACTCTCTGCCCTCCCCCTGACAGACTCTCTGCTCTCCCCCTGACAGGCTCTCTGCTCTCCCCCTGACAGGCTCCCTGCTCTCCCCCTGATAGGGTCTCTGCTCTCCCCCTGACAGACTCTCTGCTCTCCCCCTGACAGGCTCTCTGCTCTCCCCCTGACAGGCTCTCTGCTCTCCCCCTGACAGGCTCTCTGCTCTCCCCCTGACAGGCTCCCTGCTCTCCCCCTGACAGGCTCTCTGCTCTCCCCCTGACAGGCTCTCTGCTCTCCCCCTGACAGGCTCTCTGCCCTCCCCCTGACAGGCTCCCTGCTCTCCCCCTCTCTCTGCTCTCCCCTGACAGGCTCTGTGCTCTCCCCCTGACAGGCTCTCTGCCCTCCCCCTGACAGACTCTCTGCTCTCCCCCTGACAGGCTCTCTGCTCTCCCCCTGACAGGCTCCCTGCTATCCCCCTGATAGGGTCTCTGCTCTCCCCCTGACAGACTCTCTGCTCTCCCCCTGACAGGCTCCCTGCTCTCCCCCTGACAGGCTCCCTGCTCTCCCCCTGACAGGCTCCCTGCTCTCCCCTGACTGGCTCCCTGCTCTCCCCCTCTCTGCTCTCCCCCTGACAGGCTCTCTGCTCTCCCCTGACAGGCTCTCTGCTCTCCCCCTGACAGGCTCTCTGCTCTCCCCCTGACAGGCTCTCTGCTCTCCCCCTGACAGGCTCCCTGCTCTCCCCCTGACAGGCTCCCTGCTCTCCCCCTGACAGGCTCTCTGCTCTCCCCCTGACAGGCTCTCTGCTCTCCCCCTGACAGGCTCTCTGCTCTCCCCCTGACAGGCTCTCTGCTCTCCCCCTGACAGGCTCTCTGCTCTCCCCCTGACAGGCTCTCTGCTCTCCCCCTGACAGGCTCTCTGCTCTCCCCCTGACAGGCTCTCTGCTCTCCCCCTGACAGGCTCTCTGCTCTCCCCCTGACAGGCTCTCTGCTCTCCCCCTGACAGACTCTCTGCTCTCTCCCTGACAGGCTCTCTGCTCTCCCCCTGACAGGCTCTCTGCTCTCCCCCTGACAGGCTCTCTGCTCTCCCCCTGACAGGCTATCTGCTCTCCCCCTGACAGGCTCCCTGCTCTCCCCCTGACAGACTCTCTGCTCTCCCCCTGACAGGCTCTCTGCTCTCCCCCTGACAGGCTCTCTGCTCTCCCCCTGACAGACTCTCTGCTCTCCCCCTGACAGGCTCTCTGCTCTCCCCCTGACAGGCTCTCTGCTCTCCCCCTGACAGGCTCTCTGCTCTCCCCCTGACAGGCTCCCTGCTCTCCCCCTGACAGGCTCCCTGCTCTCCCCCTGACTGGCTCCCTGCTCTCCCCCTCTCTCTGCTCTCCCCCTGACAGGCTCTCTGCTCTCCCCCTGACAGACTCTCTGCTCTCCCCTGACAGGCTCTCTGCTCTCCCCCTGACAGGCTCTCTGCTCTCCTCCTGACAGACTCTCTGCTCTCCCCCTGACAGGCTCTCTGCTCTCCCCCTGACAGGCTCCCTGCTCTCCCCCTGACAGGCTCTCTGCCCTCCCACCTGACAGGCTCTCTGCTCTCCCCCTGACAGGCTTTCTGCTCTCCCCCTGACAGGCTCTCTGCTCTCCCCCTGACAGGCTCCCTGTTATCCCCCTGACAGGCTCTCTGCTCTCCCCCTGACAGGCTCCCTGCTCTCCCCCTGACAGGCTCTCTGCCCTCCCACCTGACAGGCTCTCTGCTCTCCCCCTGACAGGCTTTCTGCTCTCCCCCTGACAGGCTCTCTGCTCTCCCCCTGACAGGCTCCCTGCTATCCCCCTGACAGACTCTCTGCTCTCCCCCTGACAGACTCTCTGCTCTCCCCCTGACAGACTCTCTGCCCTCCCACCTGACAGGCTCTCTGCTCTCCCCCTGACAGACTCTCTGCCCTCCCCCTGACAGACTCTCTGCTCTCCCCCTGACAGGCTCTCTGCTCTCCCCCTGACAGGCTCCCTGCTCTCCCCCTGATAGGGTCTCTGCTCTCCCCCTGACAGACTCTCTGCTCTCCCCCTGACAGGCTCTCTGCTCTCCCCCTGACAGGCTCTCTGCTCTCCCCCTGACAGGCTCTCTGCTCTCCCCCTGACAGCCTCTCTGCTCTCCCCCTGACAGGCTCCCTGCTCTCCCCCTGACAGGCTCTCTGCTCTCCCCCTGACAGGCTCTCTGCTCTCCCCCTGACAGGCTCTCTGCCCTCCCCCTGACAGGCTCCTGCTCTCCCCCTCTCTCTGCTCTCCCCCTGACAGGCTCTCTGCTCTCCCCCTGACAGGCTCTCTGCTCTCCCCCTGACAGGCTCCCTGCTCTCCCCCTGACAGGCTCTCTGCCCTCCCACCTGACAGGCTCTCTGCTCTCCCCCTGACAGGCTTTCTGCTCTCCCCCTGACAGGCTCTCTGCTCTCCCCCTGACAGGCTCCCTGCTATCCCCCTGACAGGCTCTCTGCTCTCCCCCTGACAGGCTCCCTGCTCTCCCCCTGACAGGCTCTCTGCCCTCCCACCTGACAGGCTCTCTGCCCTCCCACCTGACAGGCTCTCTGCTCTCCCCCTGACAGGCTTTCTGCTCTCCCCCTGACAGGCTCTCTGCTCTCCCCCTGACAGGCTCCCTGCTATCCCCCTGACAGGCTCTCTGCTCTCCCCCTGACAGGCTCTCTGCTCTCCCCCTGACAGGCTCCCTGCTCTCCCCCTGACAGGCTCTCTGCTCTCCCCCTGACAGGCTCTCTGCTCTCCCCCTGACAGGCTCTCTGCCCTCCCCCTGACAGGCTCCCTGCTCTCCCCCTCTCTCTGCTCTCCCCCTGACAGGCTCTGTGCTCTCCCCCTGACAGGCTCTCTGCTCTCCCCCTGACAGGCTCCCTGCTCTCCCCCTCTCTCTGCTCTCCCCCTGACAGGCTCTCTGCTCTCCCCCTGACAGGCTCTCTGCTCTCCCCCTGACAGGCTCCCTGCTCTCCCCCTGACAGGCTCTCTGCTCTCCCCCTGACAGGCTCTATGCTCTCCCCCTGACAGGCTCCCTGCTCTCCCCCTGACAGACTCTCTGCTCTCCCCCTGGCAGGCGCTCTGCTCTCCCCCTGACAGACTCTCTGCTCTCCCCCTGGCAGGCTCTCTGCTCTCCCCCTGACAGGCTCTCTGCTCTCCCCCTGACAGGCTCCCTGCTCTCCCCCTGACAGGCTCCCTGCTCTCCCCCTGACAGGCTCTCTGCCCTCCCCCTGACAGGCTCCCTGCTCTCCCCTGACAGGCTCTCTGCTCTCCCCCTGACAGGCTCTCTGCTCTCCCCCTGACAGGCTCCCTGCTCTCCCCCCTGACAGGCTCCCTGCTCTCCCCCTGACAGACTCTCTGCTCTCCCCTGACAGGCTCTCTGTTCTCCCCCTGACAGACACTCTGCTCTCCCCCTGACAGACTCTCTGCCCTCCCCCTGACAGACTCTCTGCTCTCCCCCTGACAGGCTCTCTGCTCTCCCCCTGACAGGCTCCCTGCTCTCCCCCTGATAGGGTCTCTGCTCTCCCCCTGACAGACTCTCTGCTCTCCCCCTGACAGGCTCCCTGCTCTCCCCCTGACAGGCTCCCTGCTCTCCCCCTGACAGGCTCCCTGCTCTCCCCCTGACTGGCTCCCTGCTCTCCCCCTCTCTGCTCTCCCCCTGACAGGCTCTCTGCTCTCCCCTGACAGGCTCTCTGCTCTCCCCCTGACAGGCTCTCTGCTCTCCCCCTGACAGGCTCTCTGCTCTCCCCCTGACAGGCTCCCTGCTCTCCCTCTGACAGGCTCCCTGCTCTCCCCCTGACAGGCTCTCTGCTCTCCCCCTGACAGGCTCTCTGCTCTCCCCCTGACAGGCTCTCTGCTCTCCCCCTGACAGGCTCTCTGCTCTCCCCCTGACAGGCTCTCTGCTCTCCCCCTGACAGGCTCTCTGCTCTCCCCCTGACAGGCTCTCTGCTCTCCCCCTGACAGGCTCTCTGCTCTCCCCCTGACAGGCTCTCTGCTCTCCCCCTGACAGACTCTCTGCTCTCTCCCTGACAGGCTCTCTGCTCTCCCCCTGACAGGCTCTCTGCTCTCCCCCTGACAGGCTCTCTGCTCTCCCCCTGACAGGCTATCTGCTCTCCCCCTGACAGGCTCCCTGCTCTCCCCCTGACAGACTCTCTGCTCTCCCCCTGACAGGCTCTCTGCTCTCCCCCTGACAGACTCTCTGCTCTCCCCCTGACAGGCTCTCTGCTCTCCCCCTGACAGGCTCTCTGCTCTCCCCCTGACAGGCTCTCTGCTCTCCCCCTGGCAGGCTCTCTGCTCTCCCCTGACAGGCTCTCTGCTCTCCCCCTGACAGGCTCCCTGCTCTCCCCCTGACAGGCTCCCTGCTCTCCCCCTGACAGGCTCTCTGCCCTCCCCCTGACAGGCTCCCTGCTCTCCCCTGACAGGCTCTCTGCTCTCCCCCTGACAGGCTCTCTGCTCTCCCCTGACAGGCTCCCTGCTCTCCCCCCTGACAGGCTCCCTGCTCTCCCCCTGACAGACTCTCTGCTCTCCCCTGACAGGCTCTCTGTTCTCCCCCTGACAGACACTCTGCTCTCCCCCTGACAGACTCTCTGCCCTCCCCCTGACAGACTCTCTGCTCTCCCCCTGACAGGCTCTCTGCTCTCCCCCTGACAGGCTCCCTGCTCTCCCCCTGATAGGGTCTCTGCTCTCCCCCTGACAGACTCTCTGCTCTCCCCCTGACAGGCTCCCTGCTCTCCCCCTGACAGGCTCCCTGCTCTCCCCCTGACAGGCTCCCTGCTCTCCCCCTGACTGGCTCCCTGCTCTCCCCCTCTCTGCTCTCCCCCTGACAGGCTCTCTGCTCTCCCCTGACAGGCTCTCTGCTCTCCCCCTGACAGGCTCTCTGCTCTCCCCCTGACAGGCTCTCTGCTCTCCCCCTGACAGGCTCCCTGCTCTCCCTCTGACAGGCTCCCTGCTCTCCCCCTGACAGGCTCTCTGCTCTCCCCCTGACAGGCTCTCTGCTCTCCCCCTGACAGGCTCTCTGCTCTCCCCCTGACAGGCTCTCTGCTCTCCCCCTGACAGGATCTCTGCTCTCCCCCTGACAGGCTCTCTGCTCTCCCCCTGACAGGCTCTCTGCTCTCCCCCTGACAGACTCTCTGCTCTCTCCCTGACAGGCTCTCTGCTCTCCCCCTGACAGGCTCTCTGCTCTCCCCCTGACAGGCTCTCTGCTCTCCCCCTGACAGGCTATCTGCTCTCCCCCTGACAGGCTCCCTGCTCTCCCCCTGACAGACTCTCTGCTCTCCCCCTGACAGGCTCTCTGCTCTCCCCCTGACAGGCTCTCTGCTCTCCCCCTGACAGACTCTCTGCTCTCCCCCTGACAGGCTCTCTGCTCTCCCCCTGATAGGCTCTCTGCTCTCCCCCTGACAGGCTCTCTGCTCTCCCCCTGACAGGCTCCCTGCTCTCCCCCTGACAGGCTCCCTGCTCTCCCCCTGACTGGCTCCCTGCTCTCCCCCTCTCTCTGCTCTCCCCCTGACAGGCTCTCTGCTCTCCCCCTGACAGACTCTCTGCTCTCCCCCTTACAGGCTCTCTGCTCTCCCCCTGACAGGCTCTCTGCTCTCCTCCTGACAGACTTTCTGCTCTCCCCCTGACAGGCTCTCTGCTCTCCCCCTGACAGGCTCCCTGCTCTCCCCCTGACAGGCTCTCTGCCCTCCCACCTGACAGGCTCTCTGCTCTCCCCCTGACAGGCTTTCTGCTCTCCCCCTGACAGGCTCTCTGCTCTCCCCCTGACAGGCTCCCTGCTATCCCCCTGACAGGCTCTCTGCTCTCCCCCTGACAGGCTCCCTGCTCTCCCCCTGACAGGCTCTCTGCCCTCCCACCTGACAGGCTCTCTGCTCTCCCCCTGACAGGCTTTCTGCTCTCCCCCTGACAGGCTCTCTGCTCTCCCCCTGACAGGCTCCCTGCTATCCCCCTGACAGACTCTCTGCTCTCCCCCTGACAGGCTCTCTGCTCTCCCCCTGACAGGCTCCCTGCTCTCCCCCTGATAGGGTCTCTGCTCTCCCCCTGACAGACTCTCTGCTCTCCCCCTGACAGGCTCCCTGCTCTCCCCCTGACAGGCTCCCTGCTCTCCCCCTGACAGGCTCCCTGCTCTCCCCCTGACTGGCTCCCTACTCTCCCCCTCTCTGCTCTCCCCCTGACAGGCTCTCTGCTCTCCCCTGACAGGCTCTCTGCTCTCCCCCTGACAGGCTCTCTGCTCTCCCCCTGACAGGCTCTCTGCTCTCCCCCTGACAGGCTCCCTGCTCTCCCTCTGACAGGCTCCCTGCTCTCCCCCTGACAGGCTCTCTGCTCTCCCCCTGACAGGCTCTCTGCTCTCCCCCTGACAGGCTCTCTGCTCTCCCCCTGACAGGCTCTCTGCTCTCCCCCTGACAGGCTCTCTGCTCTCCCCCTGACAGGCTCTCTGCTCTCCCCCTGACAGGCTCTCTGCTCTCCCCCTGACAGACTCTCTGCTCTCTCCCTGACAGGCTCTCTGCTCTCCCCCTGACAGGCTCTCTGCTCTCCCCCTGACAGGCTCTCTGCTCTCCCCCTGACAGGCTATCTGCTCTCCCCCTGACAGGCTCCCTGCTCTCCCCCTGACAGACTCTCTGCTCTCCCCCTGACAGGCTCTCTGCTCTCCCCCTGACAGGCTCTCTGCTCTCCCCCTGACAGACTCTCTGCTCTCCCCCTGACAGGCTCTCTGCTCTCCCCCTGATAGGCTCTCTGCTCTCCCCCTGACAGGCTCTCTGCTCTCCCCCTGACAGGCTCCCTGCTCTCCCCCTGACAGGCTCCCTGCTCTCCCCCTGACTGGCTCCCTGCTCTCCCCCTCTCTCTGCTCTCCCCCTGACAGGCTCTCTGCTCTCCCCCTGACAGACTCTCTGCTCTCCCCCTTACAGGCTCTCTGCTCTCCCCCTGACAGGCTCTCTGCTCTCCTCCTGACAGACTTTCTGCTCTCCCCCTGACAGGCTCTCTGCTCTCCCCCTGACAGGCTCCCTGCTCTCCCCCTGACAGGCTCTCTGCCCTCCCACCTGACAGGCTCTCTGCTCTCCCCCTGACAGGCTTTCTGCTCTCCCCCTGACAGGCTCTCTGCTCTCCCCCTGACAGGCTCCCTGCTATCCCCCTGACAGGCTCTCTGCTCTCCCCCTGACAGGCTCCCTGCTCTCCCCCTGACAGGCTCTCTGCCCTCCCACCTGACAGGCTCTCTGCTCTCCCCCTGACAGGCTTTCTGCTCTCCCCTGACAGGCTCTCTGCTCTCCCCCTGACAGGCTCCCTGCTATCCCCCTGACAGACTCTCTGCTCTCCCCCTGACAGACTCTCTGCTCTCCCCCTGACAGACTCTCTGCCCTCCCACCTGACAGGCTCTCTGCTCTCCCCCTGACAGACTCTCTGCCCTCCCCCTGACAGACTCTCTGCTCTCCCCCTGACAGGCTCTCTGCTCTCCCCCTGACAGGCTCCCTGCTCTCCCCCTGATAGGGTCCCTGCTCTCCCCCTGACAGACTCTCTGCTCTCCCCCTGACAGGCTCTCTGCTCTCCCCCTGACAGGCTCTCTGCTCTCCCCCTGACAGGCTCTCTGCTCTCCCCCTGACAGCCTCTCTGCTCTCCCCCTGACAGGCTCCCTGCTCTCCCCCTGACAGGCACTCTGCTCTCCCCCTGACAGGCTCTCTGCTCTCCCCCTGACAGGCTCTCTGCCCTCCCCCTGACAGGCTCCCTGCTCTCCCCCTCTCTCTGCTCTCCCCCTGACAGGCTCTCTGCTCTCCTCCTGACAGGCTCTCTGCTCTCCCCCTGACAGGCTCCCTGCTCTCCCCCTGACAGGCTCTCTGCCCTCCCACCTGACAGGCTCTCTGCTCTCCCCCTGACAGGCTTTCTGCTCTCCCCCTGACAGGCTCTCTGCTCTCCCCCTGACAGGCTCCCTGCTATCCCCCTGACAGGCTCTCTGCTCTCCCCCTGACAGGCTCCCTGCTCTCCCCCTGACAGGCTCTCTGCCCTCCCACCTGACAGGCTCTCTGCTCTCCCCCTGACAGGCTTTCTGCTCTCCCCCTGACAGGCTCTCTGCTCTCCCCCTGACAGGCTCTCTGCTCTCCCCCTGACAGACTCTCTGCTCTCCCCCTGACAGACTCTCTGCCCTCCCACCTGACAGGCTCTCTGCTCTCCCCCTGACAGACTCTCTGCCCTCCCCCTGACAGACTCTCTGCTCTCCCCCTGACAGGCTCTCTGCTCTCCCCCTGACAGGCTCCCTGCTCTCCCCCTGATAGGGTCTCTGCTCTCCCCCTGACAGACTCTCTGCTCTCCCCCTGACAGGCTCTCTGCTCTCCCCCTGACAGGCTCTCTGCTCTCCCCCTGACAGGCTCTCTGCTCTCCCCCTGACAGCCTCTCTGCTCTCCCCCTGACAGCCTCTCTGCTCTCCCCCTGACAGGCTCCCTGCTCTCCCCCTGACAGGCTCTCTGCTCTCCCCCTGACAGGCTCTCTGCTCTCCCCCTGACAGGCTCTCTGCCCTCCCCCTGACAGGCTCCCTGCTCTCCCCCTCTCTCTGCTCTCCCCCTGACAGGCTCTCTGCTCTACCCCTGACAGGCTCCCCTGCTCTCCCCCTCTCTCTGCTCTCCCCCTGACAGACTCTCTGCTCTCCCCCTGACAGGCTCTCTGCTTTCCCCCTGACAGGCTCTCTGCCCTCCCCCTGACAGACTCTCTGCTCTCCCCCTGACAGGCTCTCTGCTCTCCCCCTGACAGGCTCCCTGCTCTCCCCCTGACAGGCTCTCTGCTCTCCCCCTGACAGGCTCCCAGCTCTCCCCCTGACAGGCTCTCTGCTCGCTCTCTGCTCTCCCCCTAACAGGCTCCCTGCTCTCCCCCTGACAGGCTCCCTGCTCTCCCCCTCTCTCTGCTCTCCCCCTGACAGGCTCTCTGCTCTCCCCCTGACAGGCTCTCTGCTCTCCCCCTGACAGGCTCTCTGCTCTCCCCTTGACAGGCTCTCTGCTCTCCCCCTGACAGGCTCCCTGCTCTCCCCCTGACAGGCTCTCTGCCCTCCCCCTGACAGGCTCTCTGCCCTCCCCCTGACAGGCTCTCTGCTCTCCCCCTGACAGGCTCCCTGCTCTCCCCCTGTCCCTGCTCTCCCCCTGACAGGCTCCCTGCTCTCCCCCTGTCCCTGCTCTCCCCCTGACAGGCTCTCTGCTCTCCCCCTGACAGGCTCCCTGCTCTCCCCCTGACAGGCTCCCTGCTCTCCCCCTGACAGGCTCCCTGCTCTCCCCCTGACAGGCTCCCTGCTCTCCCCCTGACAGACTCTCTGCTCTCCCCCTGACAGGCTCCCTGCTCTCCCCCTGACAGGCTCTCTGCTCTCCCCCTGACAGGCTCTCTGCTCTCCCCCTGACAGGCTCCCTGCTCTCCCTCTGACAGGCTCCCTGCTCTCCCCCTGACATACTCTCTGCTCTCCCCCTGACAGGCTCCCTGCTCTCCCCCTGACAGACTCTCTGCCCTCCCCCTGACAGACTCTCTGCTCTCCCCCTGACAGGCTCTCTGCTCTCCCCCTGACAGGCTCCCTGCTCTCCCCCTGATAGGGTCTCTGCTCTCCCCCTGACAGACTCTCTGCTCTCCCCCTGACAGGCTCCCTGCTCTCCCCCTGACAGGCTCCCTGCTCTCCCCCTGACAGGCTCCCTGCTCTCCCCCTGACTGGCTCCCTGCTCTCCCCCTCTCTGCTCTCCCCTGACAGGCTCTCTGCTCTCCCCCTGACAGACTCTCTGCTCTCTCCCTGACAGGCTCTCTGCTCTCCCCCTGACAGGCTCTCTGCTCTCCCCCTGACAGGCTCTCTGCTCTCCCCCTGACAGGCTATCTGCTCTCCCCCTGACAGGCTCCCTGCTCTCCCCCTGACAGACTCTCTGCTCTCCCCCTGACAGGCTCTCTGCTCTCCCCCTGACAGGCTCTCTGCTCTCCCCCTGACAGACTCTCTGCTCTCCCCCTGACAGGCTCTCTGCTCTCCCCCTGATAGGCTCTCTGCTCTCCCCCTGACAGGCTCTCTGCTCTCCCCCTGACAGGCTCCCTGCTCTCCCCCTGACAGGCTCCCTGCTCTCCCCCTGACTGGCTCCCTGCTCTCCCCCTGACAGACTCTCTGCTCTCCCCCTTACAGGCTCTCTGCTCTCCCCCTGACAGGCTCTCTGCTCTCCTCCTGACAGACTTTCTGCTCTCCCCCTGACAGGCTCTCTGCTCTCCCCCTGACAGGCTCCCTGCTCTCCCCCTGACAGGCTCTCTGCCCTCCCACCTGACAGGCTCTCTGCTCTCCCCCTGACAGGCTTTCTGCTCTCCCCCTGACAGGCTCTCTGCTCTCCCCCTGACAGGCTCCCTGCTATCCCCCTGACAGGCTCTCTGCTCTCCCCCTGACAGGCTCTCTGCCCTCCCACCTGACAGGCTCTCTGCTCTCCCCCTGACAGGCTTTCTGCTCTCCCCCTGACAGGCTCTCTGCTCTCCCCCTGACAGGCTCCCTGCTATCCCCCTGACAGACTCTCTGCTCTCCCCCTGACAGACTCTCTGCTCTCCCCCTGACAGACTCTCTGCCCTCCCACCTGACAGGCTCTCTGCTCTCCCCCTGACAGACTCTCTGCCCTCCCCCTGACAGACTCTCTGCTCTCCCCCTGACAGGCTCTCTGCTCTCCCCCTGACAGGCTCCCTGCTCTCCCCCTGATAGGGTCTCTGCTCTCCCCCTGACAGACTCTCTGCTCTCCCCCTGACAGGCTCTCTGCTCTCCCCCTGACAGGCTCTCTGCTCTCCCCCTGACATGCTCTCTGCTCTCCCCCTGACAGGCTCCCTGCTCTCCCCCTGACAGGCTCTCTGCTCTCCCCCTGACAGGCTCTCTGCTCTCCCCCTGACAGGCTCTCTGCCCTCCCCCTGACAGGCTCCCTGCTCTCCCCCTCTCTCTGCTCTCCCCCTGACAGGCTCTCTGCTCTCCTCCTGACAGGCTCTCTGCTCTCCCCCTGACAGGCTCCCTGCTCTCCCCCTGACAGGCTCTCTGCCCTCCCACCTGACAGGCTCTCTGCGCTCCCCCTGACAGGCTTTCTGCTCTCCCCCTGACAGGCTCTCTGCTCTCCCCCTGACAGGCTCCCTGCTATCCCCCTGACAGGCTCTCTGCTCTCCCCCTGACAGGCTCCCTGCTCTCCCCCTGACAGGCTCTCTGCCCTCCCACCTGACAGGCTCTCTGCTCTCCCCCTGACAGGCTCCCTGCTATCCCCCTGACAGGCTCTCTGCTCTCCCCCTGACAGGCTCCCTGCTCTCCCCCTGACAGGCTCTCTGCCCTCCCACCTGACAGGCTCTCTGCTCTCCCCCTGACAGGCTTTCTGCCCTCCCCCTGACAGACTCTCTGCTCTCCCCCTGACAGGCTCTCTGCTCTCCCCCTGACAGGCTCCCTGCTCTCCCCCTGATAGGGTCTCTGCTCTCCCCCTGACAGACTCTCTGCTCTCCCCCTGACAGGCTCTCTGCTCTCCCCCTGACAGGCTCTCTGCTCTCCCCCTGACAGGCTCTCTGCTCTCCCCCTGACAGCCTCTCTGCTCTCCCCCTGACAGCCTCTCTGCTCTCCCCCTGACAGGCTCCCTGCTCTCCCCCTGACAGGCTCTCTGCTCTCCCCCTGACAGGCTCTCTGCTCTCCCCCTGACAGGCTCTCTGCCCTCCCCCTGACAGGCTCCCTGCTCTCCCCCTCTCTCTGCTCTCCCCCTGACAGGCTCTCGGCTCTACCCCTGACAGGCTCCCCTGCTCTCCCCCTCTCTCTGCTCTCCCCCTGACAGACTCTCTGCTCTCCCCCTGACAGGCTCTCTGCTTTCCCCCTGACAGGCTCTCTGCCCTCCCCCTGACAGACTCTCTGCTCTCCCCCTGACAGGCTCTCTGCTCTCCCCCTGACAGGCTCCCTGCTCTCCCCCTGACAGGCTCTCTGCTCTCCCCCTGACAGGCTCCCAGCTCTCCCCCTGACAGGCTCTCTGCTCGCTCTCTGCTCTCCCCCTGACAGGCTCCCTGCTCTCCCCCTGACAGGCTCCCTGCTCTCCCCCTCTCTCTGCTCTCCCCCTGACAGGCTCTCTGCTCTCCCCCTGACAGGCTCTCTGCTCTCCCCCTGACAGGCTCTCTGCTCTCCCCTTGACAGGCTCTCTGCTCTCCCCCTGACAGGCTCCCTGCTCTCCCCCTGACAGGCTCTCTGCCCTCCCCCTGACAGGCTCTCTGCCCTCCCCCTGACAGGCTCTCTGCTCTCCCCCTGACAGGCTCCCTGCTCTCCCCCTGTCCCTGCTCTCCCCCTGACAGGCTCCCTGCTCTCCCCCTGTCCCTGCTCTCCCCCTGACAGGCTCTCTGCTCTCCCCCTGACAGGCTCCCTGCTCTCCCCCTGACAGGCTCCCTGCTCTCCCCCTGACAGGCTCCCTGCTCTCCCCTGACAGGCTCCCTGCTCTCCCCCTGACAGACTCTCTGCTCTCCCCCTGACAGGCTCCCTGCTCTCCCCCTGACAGGCTCTCTGCTCTCCCCCTGACAGGCTCTCTGCTCTCCCCCTGACAGGCTCCCTGCTCTCCCTCTGACAGGCTCCCTGCTCTCCCCCTGACATACTCTCTGCTCTCCCCCTGACAGGCTCCCTGCTCTCCCCCTGACAGGCTCTCTGCTCTCCCCCTGACAGGCTCTCTGCTCTCCCCCTGACAGACTCCCTGCTCTCCCCCTGACAGGCTCCCTGCTCTTCCCCTGACAGGCTCTCTGCTCTCCCCTTGAAAGGCTCCCTGCTCTCCCTCTGACAGACTCCCTGCTCTCCCCCTGACAGACTCTCTGCTCTCCCCCTGACAGGCTCCCTGCTCTCCCCCTGACAGGCTCCCTGCTCTCCCCCTGACAGACTCTCTGCTCTCCCCCTGACAGGCTCTCTGCTCTCCCCCTGACAGGCTCCCTGCTCTCCCTCTGACAGGCTCCCTGCTCTCCCACTGACAGACTCTCTGCTCTCCCCCTGACAGACTCTCTGCTCTCCCTCTGACAGGCTCTGTGCTCTCCCCCTGACAGGCTCTCTGCTCTCCCCCTGACAGGCTCTCTGCTCTCCCCCTGACAGGCTCCCTGCTCTCCCCCTGACAGGCTCCCTGCTCTCCCCCTGACAGGCTCTCTGCTCTCCCCCTGACAGGCTCCCTGCTCTCCCCCTGACAGGCTCCCTGCTCTCCCCCTGACAGGCTCCCTGCTCTCCCCCTGACAGGCTCCCTGCTCTCCCACCTGACAGCCTCTCTGCTCTCCCCCTGACAGACTCTCTGCTCTCCCCCTGACAGGCTCTCTGCTCTCCCCCTGACAGGCTCCCTGCTATCCCCCTGACAGGCTCTCTGCTCTCCCTCTGACAGGCTCCCTGCTCTCCCCCTGACAGACTCTCTGCTCTCCCCCTGACAGGCTCTCTGCTCTCCCCCTGACAGGCTCCCTGCTCTCCCCCTGACAGGCTCCCTGCTCTCCCCCTGACAGGCTCCCTGCTCTCCCCCTGACAGGCTCCCTGCTCTCCCCCTGACAGGCTCTCTGCTCTCCCCCTGACAGGCTCCCTGCTCTCCCTCTGACAGGCTCCCTGCTCTCCCCCTGACAGACTCCCTGCTCTCCCCCTGACAGGCTCCCTGCTCTCCCCCTGACAGGCTCTCTGCTCTCCCCCTGACAGGCTCCCTGCTCTCCCCCTGACAAGCTCTCTGCTCTCCCCCTGACAGGCTCTCTGCTCTCCCCCTGACAGGCTTCCTGCTCTCCCCCTGACAGGCTCCCTGCTCTCCCCCTGACAGGCTCTCTGCTCTCCCCCTAACAGGCTCCCTGCTCTCCCTCTGACAGGCTCCCTGCTCTCCCCCTGACAGGCTCCCTGCTCTCCCCCTGACAGGCTCCCTGCTCTCCCCCTGACAGACTCTCTGCTCTCCCCCTGACAGGCTCTCTGCCCTCCCCCTGACATGCTCTCTGCTCTCCCCCTGACAGGCTCCCTGCTCTCCCCCTGACAGGCTCCCTGCTCTCCCCCTGACAGGCTCCCTGCTCTCCCCCTGACAGGCTCTCTGCTCTCCCCCTGACAGGCTCCCTGCTCTCCCCCTGACAGGCTCTCTGCTCTCCACCTGACAGGCTCTCTGCTCTCCCCCTGACAGGCTCCCTGCTCTCCCCCTGACAGGCTCCCTGCTCTCCCCCTGACAGGCTCCCTGCTCTCCCCCTGACAGACTCCCTGCTCTCCCCCTGACAGGCTCTCTGCTCTCCCCCTGACAGGCTCCCTGCTCTCCCCCTGACAGGCTCCCTGCTCTCCCCCTGACAGGCTCCCTGCTCTCCCTCTGACAGGCTCCCTGATCTCCCCCTGACAGGCTCTCTGCCCTCCCCCTGACAGGCTCTCTGCTCTCCCCCTGACATGCTATCTGCTCTCCCCCTGACAGACTCTCTGCTCTCCCCCTGACAGGCTCTCTGCTCTCCCCCTGACAGACTCTCTGCTCTCCCCCTGACAGACTCTCTGCTCTCCCCCTGACAGGCTCTCTGCTCTCCCCCTGACAGGCTCCCTGCTCTCCCCCTGACAGGCTCTCTGCTCTCCCCCTGACAGGCTCTCTGCTCTCCCCCTGACAGGCTCTCTGCCCTCCCCCTGACAGACTCTCTGCTCTCCCCCTGACAGGCTCTCTGCTCTCCCCCTGACAGACTCTCTGCTCTCCCCCTGACAGGCTCTCTGCTCTCCCCCTGACAGGCTCTCTGCCCTCCCCCTGACAGACTCTCTGCTCTCCCCCTGACAGGCTCTCTGCTCTCCCCCTGACAGGCTCCCTGCTCTCCCCCTGACAGGCTCTCTGCTCTCCCCCTGACAGGCTCCCTGCTCTCCCCCTGACAGGCTCTCTGCTCGCTCTCTGCTCTCCCCCTGACAGGCTCCCTGCTCTCCCCCTGAAAGGCTCCCTGCTCTCCCCCTCTCTCTGCTCTCCCCCTGACAGGCTTTCTGCTCTCCCCCTGACAGGCTCTCTGCTCTCCCCCTGACAGGCTCTCTGCTCTCCCCCTGACAGGCTCCCTGCTCTCCCCCTGACAGGCTCTCTGCCCTCCCCCTGACAGGCTCTCTGCCCTCCCCCTGACAGGCTCTCTGCTCTCCCCCTGACAGGCTTTCTGCTCTCCCCCTGACAGGCTCCCTGCTCTCCCCCTGTCCCTGCTCTCCCCCTGACAGGCTCCCTGCTCTCCCCCTGTCCCTGCTCTCCCCCTGACAGGCTCTCTGCTCTCCCCCTGACAGGCTCCCTGCCATCCCCCTGACAGGCTCTCTGCTCTCCCCCTGACAGGCTCTCTGCTCTCCCCCTGACAGGCACCCTGCTCTCCCCCTGACAAGCTCTCTGCTCTCCCCCTGACAGGCTCTCGGCTCTCCCCCTGACAGGCTCCCTGCCATCCCCCTGACAGGCTCTCTGCTCTCCCCCTGACATGCTCTCTGCTCTCCACCTGACAGGCTCCCTGCTCTCCCCCTGACAGGCTCTCTGCTCTCCCCCTGACAGACTCTCTGCTCTCCCCCTGACAGGCTCTCTGCTCTCCCCCTGACAGGCTCCCTGCTCTCCCCCTGACAGGCTCCCTGCTCTCCCCCTGACAGGCTCTCTGCTCTCCCCCTGACAGGCTCCCTGCTCTCCCCCTGACAGGCTCTCTGCTCTCCCCCTGACAGGCTCTCTGCTCTCCCCCTGACGGGCTCTCTGCTCTCCCCCTGACAGGCTCCCTGCTCTCCCCCTGACAGGCTCACTGCTCTCCCCCTGACAGGCTCCCTGCTCTCCCCCTGACAGGCTCTCAGCTCTCCCCCTGACAGGCTCTCTGCTCTCCCCCTGACAGGCTCTCTGCTCTCCCCCTGATAGGCTCTCTGCTCTCCCCCTGACAGGCTCCCTGCTCTCCCGCTGACAGGCTCCCTGCTCTCCCCCTGACAGGCTCCCTGCTCTCCCCCTGACAGGCTCCCTGCTCTCCCCCTGACAGGCTCCCAGCTCCCCCCCTGACAGGCTCTCTGCTCTCCCCCTCTCTCTGCTCTTCCCCTGACAGGCTCTCTGCTCTCCCCCTGACAGGCTCTCTGCCCTCCCCCTGACAGGCTCCCTGCTCTCCACCTGACAGGCTCTCTGCTCTCCCCCTGACAGACTCTCTGCCCTCCCACCTGACAGGCTCCCTGCTCTCCCCCTGACAGGCTCCCTGCTCTCCCCCTGACAGGCTCCCTGCTCTCCCCCTGACAGGCTCCCTGCCCTCCCCCTGACAGGCTCTCTGCTCTCCCCCTGACAGGCACTCTGCTCTCCCCCTGACAGGCCCTCTGCTCTCCCCTTGACAGACTCTCTGCTCTCCCCCTGACAGGCTCTCTGCTCTCCCCCTGACAGGCTCTCTGCTCTCCCCCTGACAGACTCTCTGCTCTCCCCCTGACAGGCTCTCTGCTCTCCCCCTGACAGGCTCCCTGCTCTCCCCCTGACAGGCTCTTTGCTCTCCCCCTGACAGACTCTCTGCTCTCCCCCTGTCAGGCTCTCTGCTCTGCCCCTGACAGGCTCTCTGCTCTCCACCTGACAGGCTCCCTGCTCTCCCCCTGACAGGCTCTCTGCTCTCCCCCTGACAGGCTCTCTGCTCTCCCCCTGACAGGCTCTCTGCTCTCCCCCTGACAGGCTCTCTTCTCTCCCCCTGACAGGCTCTCTTCTCTCCCCCTGACAGGCTCTCTGCTCTCCCCCTGACAGGCTCTCTGCTCTCCCCCTGACAGGCTCTCTGCTCTCCCCCTGACAGGCTCTCTGCTCTCCCCCTGACAGGCTCCCTGCTCTCCCCCTGACAGGCTCTCTGCTCTCCCCCTGACAGACTCTCTGCTCTCCCCCTGACAGGCTCCCTGACATCCCCCTGACAGGCTCTCTGCTCTCCCCCTGACAGACTCTCTGCTCTCCCCCTGACAGGCTCTCTGCTCTCCCCCTGACAGGCTCTCTGCTCTCCACCTGACAGGCTCCCTGCTCTCCCCCTGACAGGCTCTCTGCTCTCCCCCTGACAGGCTCCCTGACATCCCCCTGACAGGCTCTCTGCTCTCCCCCTGACAGACTCTCTGCTCTCCCCCTGACAGGCTCTCTGCTCGCCCCCTGACAGGCTCCCTGCTCTCCCCCTGACAGGCTCTCTGCTCTCCCCCTGACAGACTCTCTGCTCTCCCCCTGACAGGCTCTCTGCTCTCCCCCTGACAGGCTCCCTGCTCTCCCCCTGACAGGCTCCCTGCTCTCCCCCTGACAGGCTCTCTGCTCTCCCCCTGACAGGCTCCCTGCTCTCCCCCTGACAGGCTCTCTGCTCTCCCCCTGACAGGCTCTCTGCTCTCCCCCTGACAGGCTCTCTGCTCTCCCCCTGACAGGCTCTCTGCTCTCCCCCTGACGGGCTCTCTGCTCTCCCCCTGACAGGCTCCCTGCTCTCCCCCTGACAGGCTCTCTGCTCTCCCCCTGACAGGCTCCCTGCTCTCCCCCTGACAGGCTCTCTGCTCTCCCCCTGACAGGCTCTCTGCTCTCCCCCTGACAGGCTCTCTGCTCTCCCCCTGACAGGCTCTCTGCTCTCCCCCTGACAGGCTCCCTGCTCTCCCCCTGACAGGCTCCCTGCTCTCCCCCTGACAGGCTCCCTGCTCTCCCCCTGACAGGCTCCCTGCTCTCCCCCTGACAGGCTCCCAGCTCCCCCCCCTGACAGGCTCTCTGCTCTCCCCCTCTCTCTGCTCTCCCCCTGACAGGCTCTCTGCTCTCCCCCTGACAGGCTCTCTGCTCTCCCCCTGACAGGCTCTCTGCCCTCCCCCTGACAGGCTCCCTGCTCTCCCCCTGACAGGCTCTCTGCTCTCCCCCTGACAGACTCTCTGCCCTCCCACCTGACAGGCTCCCTGCTCTCCCCCTGACAGGCTCCCTGCTCTCCCCCTGACAGGCTCTCTGCCCTCCCCCTGACAGGCTCTCTGCCCTCCCCCTGACAGGCTCCCTGCTCTCCCCCTGACAGGCTCCCTGCTCTCCCCCTGACAGGCTCCCTGCCCTCCCCCTGACAGGCTCTCTGCCCTCCCACCTGACAGACTCTCTGCTCCCCCCCTGACAGGCTCCCTGCTCCCCCCCCTGACAGGCTCCCTGCTCTGCCCCTGACAGGCTCCCTGCTCTCCCCCTGACAGGCTCCCTGCTCTCCCCCTGACAGGCTCCCTGCTCTCCCCCTGACAGGCTCCCTGCTCTCCCACCTGACAGGCTCTCTGTTCTCCCCCTGACAGGCTCTCTGCTCTCCCCCTGACAGGCTCACTGCTCTCCCCCTGACAGGCTCTCTGCTCTCCCCCTGACAGGCTCTCTGCTCTCCCCCTGACAGGCTCTCTGCTCCCGCCCTGACAGGCTCCCTGCTCCCCCCCTGACAGGCTCCCTGCTCTCCCCCTGACAGGCTCCCTGCTCTCCCCCTGACAGGCTCCCTGCTCTCCCACCTGACAGGCTCTCTGCTCTCCCCCTGACAGGCTCCCTGCTCTCCCCCTGACAGGCTCTCTGCTCCCCCCCTGACAGGCTCCCTGCTCCCCCCCTGACAGGCTCCCTGCTCTCCCCCTGACAGGCTCCCTGCTCTCCCCCTGACAGGCTCTCTTCTCTCCCCCTGACAGGCTCTCTGCTTTCCCCCTGAGAGGCTCTCTGCTCTCCCCCTGACAGGCTCCCTGCTCTCCCACCTGACAGGCTCTCTGCTCTCCCCATGACAGGCTCCCTGCTCTCCCCCTGACAGGCTCTCTGCTCTCCCCCTGACAGGCTCTCTGCTCTCCCCCTGACAGGCTCTCTGCCCTCCCCCTGACAGACTCTCTGCTCTCCCCCTGACAGGCTCTCTGCTCTCCCCCTGACAGACTCTCTGCTCTCCCCCTGACAGGCTCTCTGCTCTCCCCCTGACAGGCTCTCTGCCCTCCCCCTGACAGACTCTCTGCTCTCCCCCTGACAGGCTCTCTGCTCTCCCCCTGACAGGCTCCCTGCTCTCCCCCTGACAGGCTCTCTGCTCTCCCCCTGACAGGCTCCCTGCTCTCCCCCTGACAGGCTCTCTGCTCGCTCTCTGCTCTCCCCCTGACAGGCTCCCTGCTCTCCCCCTGAAAGGCTCCCTGCTCTCCCCCTCTCTCTGCTCTCCCCCTGACAGGCTCTCTGCTCTCCCCCTGACAGGCTCTCTGCTCTCCCCCTGACAGGCTCTCTGCTCTCCCCCTGACAGGCTCCCTGCTCTCCCCCTGACAGGCTCTCTGCCCTCCCCCTGACAGGCTCTCTGCCCTCCCCCTGACAGGCTCTCTGCTCTCCCCCTGACAGGCTTTCTGCTCTCCCCCTGACAGGCTCCCTGCTCTCCCCCTGTCCCTGCTCTCCCCCTGACAGGCTCCCTGCTCTCCCCCTGTCCCTGCTCTCCCCCTGACAGGCTCTCTGCTCTCCCCCTGACAGGCTCCCTGCCATCCCCCTGACAGGCTCTCTGCTCTCCCCCTGACAGGCTCTCTGCTCTCCCCCTGACAGGCACCCTGCTCTCCCCCTGACAAGCTCTCTGCTCTCCCCCTGACAGGCTCTCGGCTCTCCCCCTGACAGGCTCCCTGCCATCCCCCTGACAGGCTCTCTGCTCTCCCCCTGACATGCTCTCTGCTCTCCACCTGACAGGCTCCCTGCTCTCCCCCTGACAGGCTCTCTGCTCTCCCCCTGACAGACTCTCTGCTCTCCCCCTGACAGGCTCTCTGCTCTCCCCCTGACAGGCTCCCTGCTCTCCCCCTGACAGGCTCCCTGCTCTCCCCCTGACAGGCTCTCTGCTCTCCCCCTGACAGGCTCCCTGCTCTCCCCCTGACAGGCTCTCTGCTCTCCCCCTGACAGGCTCTCTGCTCTCCCCCTGACGGGCTCTCTGCTCTCCCCCTGACAGGCTCCCTGCTCTCCCCCTGACAGGCTCACTGCTCTCCCCCTGACAGGCTCCCTGCTCTCCCCCTGACAGGCTCTCAGCTCTCCCCCTGACAGGCTCTCTGCTCTCCCCCTGACAGGCTCTCTGCTCTCCCCCTGATAGGCTCTCTGCTCTCCCCCTGACAGGCTCCCTGCTCTCCCGCTGACAGGCTCCCTGCTCTCCCCCTGACAGGCTCCCTGCTCTCCCCCTGACAGGCTCCCTGCTCTCCCCCTGACAGGCTCCCAGCTCCCCCCCTGACAGGCTCTCTGCTCTCCCCCTCTCTCTGCTCTTCCCCTGACAGGCTCTCTGCTCTCCCCCTGACAGGCTCTCTGCCCTCCCCCTGACAGGCTCCCTGCTCTCCACCTGACAGGCTCTCTGCTCTCCCCCTGACAGACTCTCTGCCCTCCCACCTGACAGGCTCCCTGCTCTCCCCCTGACAGGCTCCCTGCTCTCCCCCTGACAGGCTCCCTGCTCTCCCCCTGACAGGCTCCCTGCCCTCCCCCTGACAGGCTCTCTGCTCTCCCCCTGACAGGCACTCTGCTCTCCCCCTGACAGGCCCTCTGCTCTCCCCTTGACAGACTCTCTGCTCTCCCCCTGACAGGCTCTCTGCTCTCCCCCTGACAGGCTCTCTGCTCTCCCCCTGACAGACTCTCTGCTCTCCCCCTGACAGGCTCTCTGCTCTCCCCCTGACAGGCTCTCTGCTCTCCCCCTGACAGGCTCTCTTCTCTCCCCCTGACAGGCTCTCTTCTCTCCCCCTGACAGGCTCTCTGCTCTCCCCCTGACAGGCTCTCTGCTCTCCCCCTGACAGGCTCTCTGCTCTCCCCCTGACAGGCTCTCTGCTCTCCCCCTGACAGGCTCCCTGCTCTCCCCCTGACAGGCTCTCTGCTCTCCCCCTGACAGACTCTCTGCTCTCCCCCTGACAGGCTCCCTGACATCCCCCTGACAGGCTCTCTGCTCTCCCCCTGACAGACTCTCTGCTCTCCCCCTGACAGGCTCTCTGCTCTCCCCCTGACAGGCTCTCTGCTCTCCACCTGACAGGCTCTCTGCTCGCCCCCTGACAGGCTCCCTGCTCTCCCCCTGACAGGCTCTCTGCTCTCCCCCTGACAGACTCTCTGCTCTCCCCCTGACAGGCTCTCTGCTCTCCCCCTGACAGGCTCCCTGCTCTCCCCCTGACAGGCTCCCTGCTCTCCCCCTGACAGGCTCTCTGCTCTCCCCCTGACAGGCTCCCTGCTCTCCCCCTGACAGGCTCTCTGCTCTCCCCCTGACAGGCTCTCTGCTCTCCCCCTGACAGGCTCTCTGCTCTCCCCCTGACAGGCTCTCTGCTCTCCCCCTGACGGGCTCTCTGCTCTCCCCCTGACAGGCTCCCTGCTCTCCCCCTGACAGGCTCTCTGCTCTCCCCCTGACAGGCTCCCTGCTCTCCCCCTGACAGGCTCTCTGCTCTCCCCCTGACAGGCTCTCTGCTCTCCCCCTGACAGGCTCTCTGCTCTCCCCCTGACAGGCTCTCTGCTCTCCCCCTGACAGGCTCCCTGCTCTCCCCCTGACAGGCTCCCTGCTCTCCCCCTGACAGGCTCCCTGCTCTCCCCCTGACAGGCTCCCTGCTCTCCCCCTGACAGGCTCCCAGCTCCCCCCCCTGACAGGCTCTCTGCTCTCCCCCTCTCTCTGCTCTCCCCCTGACAGGCTCTCTGCTCTCCCCCTGACAGGCTCTCTGCTCTCCCCCTGACAGGCTCTCTGCCCTCCCCCTGACAGGCTCCCTGCTCTCCCCCTGACAGGCTCTCTGCTCTCCCCCTGACAGACTCTCTGCCCTCCCACCTGACAGGCTCCCTGCTCTCCCCCTGACAGGCTCCCTGCTCTCCCCCTGACAGGCTCTCTGCCCTCCCCCTGACAGGCTCTCTGCCCTCCCCCTGACAGGCTCCCTGCTCTCCCCCTGACAGGCTCCCTGCTCTCCCCCTGACAGGCTCCCTGCCCTCCCCCTGACAGGCTCTCTGCCCTCCCACCTGACAGACTCTCTGCTCCCCCCCTGACAGGCTCCCTGCTCCCCCCCCTGACAGGCTCCCTGCTCTGCCCCTGACAGGCTCCCTGCTCTCCCCCTGACAGGCTCCCTGCTCTCCCCCTGACAGGCTCCCTGCTCTCCCCCTGACAGGCTCCCTGCTCTCCCACCTGACAGGCTCTCTGTTCTCCCCCTGACAGGCTCTCTGCTCTCCCCCTGACAGGCTCCCTGCTCTCCCCCTGACAGGCTCTCTGCTCTCCCCCTGACAGGCTCTCTGCTCTCCCCCTGACAGGCTCTCTGCTCCCGCCCTGACAGGCTCCCTGCTCCCCCCCTGACAGGCTCCCTGCTCTCCCCCTGACAGGCTCCCTGCTCTCCCCCTGACAGGCTCCCTGCTCTCCCACCTGACAGGCTCTCTGCTCTCCCCCTGACAGGCTCCCTGCTCTCCCCCTGACAGGCTCTCTGCTCCCCCCCTGACAGGCTCCCTGCTCCCCCCCTGACAGGCTCCCTGCTCTCCCCCTGACAGGCTCCCTGCTCTCCCCCTGACAGGCTCTCTTCTCTCCCCCTGACAGGCTCTCTGCTCTCCCCCTGAGAGGCTCTCTGCTCTCCCCCTGACAGGCTCCCTGCTCTCCCACCTGACAGGCTCTCTGCTCTCCCCATGACAGGCTCCCTGCTCTCCCCCTGACAGGCTCCCTGCTCTCCCCCTGACAGGCTCTCTGCTCCCCCCCTGACAGGCTCCCTGCTCCCCCCCTGACAGGCTCCCTGCTCTCCCCCTGACAGGCTCCCTGCTCTCCCCCTGACAGGCTCTCTTCTCTCCCCCTGACAGGCTCTCTGCCCTCCCCCTGACAGGCTCCCTGCTCTCCCCCTGACAGGCTCTCTTCTCTCCCCCTGACAGGCTCTCTGCTCTCCCCCTGACAGGCTCTCTGCTCTCCCCCTGACAGGCTCCCTGCTCTCCCCCTGACAGGCTCTCTGATCTCCCCCTGACAGGCTCCCTTCTCTCCCCCTGACAGGCTCTCTGATCTCCCCCTGACAGGCTCTCTTCTCTCCCCCTGACAGGCTCCCTGCTCTCCCCCTGACAGGCTCTCTGCTCTCCCCCTGACAGGCTCTCTGCTCTCCCCCTGACAGGCTCCCTGCTCTCCCCCTGACAGGCTCTCTGCCCTCCCCCTTACAGGCTCCCTGCTCTCCCACCTGACAGACTCTCTGCTCCCCCCCAGAGAGGCTCTATGATCTCCCCCTGACAGGCTCTCTGCTCTCCCCCTGACAGGCTCTCTGCTCTCCCCCTGACAGGCTCCCTGCTCTCCCCCTGACAGGCTCCCTGCTCTCCCCCTGACAGGCTCCCTGCTCTCCCCCTGACAGGCTCTCTGCTCTCCCCCTGACAGGCTCTCTGCTCTCCCCCTGACAGGCTCCCTGCTCTCCCCCTGACAGGCTCCCTGCTCTCCCCCTGACAGGCTCCCTGCTCTCCCCCTGACAGGCTCTCTGCTCTCCCCCTGACAGGTTCTCTGCTCTCCCCCTGACAGGCTCCCTGCTCTCCCCCTGACAGGCTCCCTGCTCTCCCCCTGATAGGCTCCCTGCTCTCCCCCTGACAGGCTCCCTGCTCTCCCCCTGACAGGCTCCCTGCTCTCCCCCTGACAGGCCCCTGCTCTCCCCCTGACAGGCTCTCTGATCTCCCCCTGACAGGCTCCCTGCTTTCCCCATGACAGGCTCTCTGCTCTCCCCATGACAGGCCCCTGCTCTCCCCCTGACAGGCTCTCTGATCTCCCCCTGACAGGCTCCCTGCTCTCCCCCTGACAGGCTCTCTGCTCTCCCCCTGACAGGCTCCCTGCTTTCCCCATGACAGGCTCTCTGCTCTCCCCCTGACAGGCTCCCTGCTCTCCCCCTGACAGGCTCCCTGCTTTCCCCACGACAGGCTCCCTGCTTTCCCCATGACAGGCTCTCTGCTCTCCCCCTGACAGGCTCCCTGCTCTCCCCCTGACAGGCTCCCTGCTCTCCCCCTGACAGACTCTCTGCTTTCCCCATGACAGGCTCCCTGCTTTCCCCATGACAGGCTCCCTGCTTTCCCCATGACAGGCTCTCTGCTCTCCCCCTGACAGGCTCCCTGCTCTCCCCCTGACAGGCTCTCTGATCTCCCCCTGACAGGCTCTCTTCTCTCCCCCTGACAGGCTCCCTGCTCTCCCCCTGACAGGCTCTCTGCTCTCCCCCTGACAGGCTCTCTGCTCTCCCCCTGACAGGCTCCCTGCTCTCCCCCTGACAGGCTCTCTGCCCTCCCCCTTACAGGCTCCCTGCTCTCCCACCTGACAGACTCTCTGCTCCCCCCCAGAGAGGCTCTCTGATCTCCCCCTGACAGGCTCTCTGCTCTCCCCCTGACAGGCTCTCTGCTCTCCCCCTGACAGGCTCCCTGCTCTCCCCCTGACAGGCTCCCTGCTCTCCCCCTGACAGGCTCCCTGCTCTCCCCCTGACAGGCTCTCTGCTCTCCCCCTGACAGGCTCTCTGCTCTCCCCCTGACAGGCTCTCTGCTCTCCCCCTGACAGGCTCCCTGCTCTCCCCCTGACAGGCTCCCTGCTCTCCCCCTGACAGGCTCCCTGCTTTCCCCATGACAGGCTCTCTGATCTCCCCCTGACAGGCTCCCTGCTCTCCCCCTGACAGGCTCCCTGCTCTCCCCCTGACAGGCTCTCTGATCTCCCCCTGACAGGCTCCCTGCTCTCCCCCTGACAGGCTCCCTGCTCTCCCCCTGACAGGCTCCCTGCTCTCCCCCTGACAGGCTCCCTGCTCTCCCCCTGACAGGCTCCCTGCTCTCCCCCTGACAGGCTCCCTGCTCTCCCCCTGACAGGCTCCCTGCTCTCCCCCTGACAGGCTCCCTGCTCTCCCCCTGACAGGCTCTCTGCTCTTTGTTGATTCTCAGAACTTTGCCGCGACTGTAGAACTTGTCCTCAGCTAGACCAGGCTTCCCCGACAACTGCATGCCGAGTGCTTTGCTATTGAGAGAGAGCGCCATTGAAAAGGCCCGCCAGCGCTTCTCCGGAGCAAGTCCCAAGATCGTCTGGTTCTCTGATCGACGTTTGCTGCCTGCCTTTTAAACCTCCCCTTTCCAATCAAACCTACAAGCCAGGGTGTGGTTTTTCCTGGTCTGCTCAGATGAGAGAGTTTTAACCCTATACACACCCTCACTTAGAAATGCAGGGTAGTTAATCCCTGCGGATGAACTGACCATCTCCAGCTCCGGACTTCCAAGGCACCCCGCTGTCTCGTCGCCGCAATGTCTATGGAGGTCCAGAGTGGAAAAGGCTCAGGCCGGCTAAGGTGTCAGGTTGGGAGGGGTAACCCAAGTACCCCCATCTTAGCGAATGTCCGGCAGATGGGCAAAATGGCTGCCCAGGCCAGACAGAGTGTAGCCAGGGAAGAGGGTCCGGGTCTCATATGCTAATCGGCAAAGGTGTGAGGGTCGCGCATGCCCTTAGCAGAATGAGAAGCCACCTCGGCCAGGTTTGCAGAGTATTGGCAACTCCGGGATAGGTGGGGAAAATTATTCCCATGGAGAGATTGGCAGCACGGGTTAAGTACTGTACAGTATAGGACTTTTTACTGTATAAGAATCCCTGCAGCCCATCGGGAACCAGATTCAAAAACCTGCAAAAACATCATCCCAGTGTATTACTTGTAGATTAATCCTCCATTTATTAAAATCTGCCTTTCTAAAGTTTAAGGTCTTTGTTGCACCCAAGTAATCTGTTTTTTTGATCATTTATTTCACATGAGACCATGTTATGATCACTGTTACCCAAATGTTCCAGGACTTGAATATTTGTTATTACTTCTACATTGTTTGATATGACCAAATCCAGAACTGCCCCTCTCCTGGTTGGTTCCTCAATAATTTGGGTCATATAATTGTCTTTAAGCACCCCCAAAAACCTGTTTCCTTTTGTTGTAATGCTAATCTCATTGCCCCAGTTTATGTCTGGATTATTAAAATAACCCATTATGCAAACATGACCCAGTTTTGATGCCTTCTCCATTTGTAAAAGTATTTTGGCTTCCTCAATCTCACAGATATTTGGACGTTTATAGCATATCCCTACAAACATTTTATTTATACTTTTACCACCACTGATAATTTGAGATCTGTTTTAATATATAAACATACTCCACTACCTCTTCTATTTTCTCAATACCTGAGAAAATGAAAAGTGGAATATCCCTCTAAATTAACTGCCCAGTCATTGGTTTCATACCACCATGAAACTATCTTGAGAAGTTTTCTAGTATTATCTGTATTTAATATGGGTGCTTCCCTGCTGACCAAACTCCAACATCCCCATTCTAGCTAAATGACCCCTAGCTAATTTCCCATTCCTATTTATTCCACTACCTCTTTCGTGTCCCTCCCCTCTTTCCTCGTTGAAATCTTCTCAAACCTTTCTAACATCCTCCCTCCTAGCACAGAATATCCCAATTCAATGAGGGAGGAGTGGCTCAGTGAGTAAAGACACTTACTGACACTGAGATTGCTGCAGGGGAGCCTGGTTCAATTCCCGGTGTCGGCTCCTTGTTGACCTTGGGCAAGTCACTTTATCTCCACTGTGTCTCAGGCACCAAAAAACATAGGTTGTAAGCTCTACGGGAAGGGCCCTGTGCCTGTAAAATGTCTCTGTAAAGCGCTGTGTACAATTAGCAGCGCTATACAAGAACATGCTATTATTATTTGCTTCTAAAAAGATTGCACTGTTCAGAGAAGTACTCCCTGTCACGGGAGACCAGGCTATTTACACCTTTTTACCAGGATCATTCATTGAGCAAAATAATGAAATAAATTGTAATTTGTTCGGCATAAATTCGCTTACACACAATGATACACAAAATACAGACAAAAATAAGCACTTACTTTGGGGTTGGGGTCGAAAACAAGACTCTCCTAGGTGCAGGGAACCCCAGGGACTTGTACCCTGACCGGGACTTAGCCCGGAATCTTCTGGAACCAAAATCAGCATAAAATTCCATTTGCCACCGCTAAGTTCTCTCCTGAGAACTTGATCCCTCCTGACCATGAGTCAGCCCAAATCTCCTGGAACTGAAATCAGCATAAAATCCCAGTCGCAACAACTACGTTCATTTCTGAGAACTTGGTCCCAAAAAGCTGGACTTAGTCTCTGGCGGGCAGGCTGTTATGGAACAAGAGCCACATTTCTGACTCACCCCCCTCTCTCCTTTGCAGCTTCTGCCTGTCAGATTTTATTCCCAGCTGCATGGAGTCTGCAGACACATACTGTGCCTGTGTGGCTTGCAACAATGTTGCACTCCTTGCCTGCGAGCATGACATCAGTGAGCTGCTACTGCAGTTTCTGAGATCCTCACCAGAATGGGCTAGTCTGCCCCCCCTCCTGTTTGTTCAGACATGGTCTGCCCCTAGACTATTCCTTTACCCACACTGCACCTCACCTCCTTTTCCACCCTGGAGACAGTGAGTAAAAGAACCTCTTCTCTGTTTATCCCCCTTGGTGAGGCCATCTCTTTTTACCGGTTCCTAACTAACAATCACCACTACACACCATCCACAAGTATCTGTACCCTGCTACCTTTTCCCAATAAAGTGGAGGAAATATTACAGGACTTGGAGTGATTTAAAAGGGAACTGTGTTAATGCTATTGGGAGCCATTCATACCAACGTGACCCTGGCTTCAGAATAGTAAAAAGAGGACCGTGTGCCTTGGGAAATACACACAGAGGAGCTGCTACCCACAGCCTTTATGCTAAAGATACAAGCAAGCAGCTTACATAGCAAATAAACAGCAGTCTCTCACCACATTGCACAAGCACGTTGCTACACAGAGCCACAAGCCTCTACACAGCAAACTACCACAGCTTTATGCAAAGACAGTGAGCAGCCTTACTTTGCTAATACTACACAAAGGAAGCACCAAGTAGCTAAAACTGCAAACAGTCTGCAGCTTTCACAGACAACCAGTAGCTCAAACTGCACAGCAGCCTTGCAACAAACAGTGCTTCTCTTACAATACCTAACTGCCTTTTTCTCCGTCTGAGTCCACCCGCTGCTCAGCCCCACAGTGAGGAGCCAACGGACACCTGTAAGTACAGCTACCACAACGCTGCACGCTGCAGGACACCGCTCGGCATCATCTGAGACAGACGCCCATCGCTGACAAGGTAAAAAACCGCACGCCACACGCACTGGCAAAAGGCCTACACACACCTACAGCATGGCAGAACTCAGAGCCTCACCAGACATCACGCAGGAAAGCGATCTCTCAGACACAGAGACCGCTGCGCAGCTGCAACAGGCGCAGGCGCAAGGCCCAAACGGACAGTCACACTGACACAAAAGGGCCGCGAAAAATATGAGACTGACATTGAAGCGCACCGCGCTAAATTAAAGTTGGCCTGGGAAACAACCGCACTTGGGGTATGCAATGTCGCCGGCGCTGGCAATTCTGTACAACAGCTCGAGCAGGCAATAACTCAATTAAAGATAGATCACGCACGCTACCAAGAGCTGTCAGAGGCATACGTCACTTACCTGGCCAGGGCTAATACCGGCGAAAGCGTGCAAGAAAGGGACTTACAGCTCAATATTGACTTGACACGTGACAGCCGCGTGCGAACCTCTATCACGGAAGCCGAGAGTAAGAGGAAAGACCTTTTGCTGGAAACCGCATCGCAGCGCTCAAGCACATCCAGGCATTCCTCAAGGTCAGCAAGATCAGCGCAATCTAACGCGTCCAGCGCAAGCGCGAACGCTACCAAGGCGCGAGCCACCGCAGAGGCCGCACATGCCAGGGCCGAATATGGTCGGAAAGAGGCAGCTGTAAGGGCAGAAAAGGCGCGCATAGAAGAGGAGGAGCAGGCCGCCTCCGCTGCCAATACGCGTAGAAAGGCCGAATTAGACGCGGATCTAGAGGCTCTAAGCAAAGAAGAGGACGCCGCTGCCGCCATAGCCCAAGCCGAAGTCCTAGAAGCAGCCGCGAGACAGGACGGCGGGGAGCTACCGTACAGATGGATTGCCTCAGAGGATCCAGCCCAACGCACTGAAGACTACGTCAGGAGCCTCTTCAGCGTAAACACCAGCGCACCATCTCAACACGGAGGGAGTGACTCCACAGACACCGAAGACTCGCTAAGACCACGAGGAGAAGACGCTGCTCCGTCAATGGCACATGCTGCCTGGGATAGCCACAGCCACAATAGTGATCCACACGCCAGCGCGCACACGGATGCACCACAACAGGCTAGCAATCCAGGTACACCCACGCGGGAGAAAACAGCCCCTCACACTAGCCAGCAGCCATCACGCGTCCACGCCAAGGAAGAGGCGACCACACAGACCGTCCCAGCAACTACCTCAGAACGGGGCAAACGCACCGATGTCTCAGGTCTGACAGACATAGCCAAGTACATGATCCGGCGCGACTTGGTGCACGCAGGACTCATCAGCTTCGACGACCGCCATGAGAACTACCGGACGTGGAAGTTCACGTTCAAAGACGCAATCGACAGCTTGGACTTCTCAGCAAGGGAAGAGCTCAACCTGTTAGTTAAGTTCCTGGGGAACGTATCCAGGGAGCAAGCGCAGAGACTTCGGACGGCAAACGCACATCAACCCCAAGTAGGTCTGGACCTAGTGTGGGAAAGGCTAGAAGAGACCTATGGCAGCCCTGAAGCAGTCAAGGATTCACTCTTCAAAAGAATCGAGAGCTTCCCCAAGATCACGAATAAAGACTACTCGAAGTTACGAGATCTTGGAGACCAGCTGCAAGAACTGGAGTTCGCAAGGAAAGACCATTCCTTAATAGGTCTCAACGCCCTAGATTCAGCTCGTGGAGTGAGACCCAGCCTGGAGAAGCTACCCTTCAACCTCCAAGAAAGGTGGATTTCACAAGGTTCCAAATACAAAAGGGAGAAGCAGGTTGTCTTCCCCCCATTCTCATTCTTCGTGAGCTTCATCCGCGAAGCGGCAAGGACAAGAAACGACCCCAGCTTCATCTTAGGGGCGCAAACCACATCCAGCGCCAGCCACCCGAGGAACGAAAGGTCAACAGCAAGGTACAAGGACTCCAGAACACCCATCTCGGTCCACAGGACGGACGTGCCCCCTACGACCCACGCGAGTCCCAGCCAGACGGCCGACAGGGACAAAAAACCAAGGGACCTTAACAAAGAATGCCCTATCCACAAAAAGCCGCATCCACTTAACAAGTGCTTCGGATTCAGGATGAAACCCATAGAGGAGTGAAAGAACCTACTCAGGGAATGGGGAGCCTGTTTCAAATGTTGTGCTTCCACAACTCATTTATTCAAGGACTGCAAAGAAGCTATGAAATGCACAGAGTGCGATAGCGACAGGCACATAGCCGCTCTACACCCGGAAGCTATGAAGCCCAAAGCAAGCAAAGTCCCTAACCCTCCGACAAAGCAGGGCAGGGAGGAAGAAGTGGGAGACACACCCCCCCCCCCGACGTCAGTAGCATCCAAATGCACAGAAGTATGCGGAGACGGAAACGACGGTAGATCTTGCTCTAAAATATGTCTGGTAGCAGTGCACCCAGAGGGACAACCCCAAAGAGCCAAACGGATGTATGCAATCATCGACGACCAGAGCAACCGATCGCTGGTCAGGTCAGAATTCTTCGATATGTTCAACATACAAGACAGTACTTCTCCTTACACTCTCAGAACGTGCGCAGGGCGAATGGAGACTACAGGGAGAAGAGTGAATGGCTACACCATATGCTCAATAGACGGCAAAGTGAGCATGCCCCTTCCCACACTCATCGAGTGCAATCACATGGCAGAAGATAGGACTGAGATCCCCACGCCAGACGTGGCGCGACACCATCCCCATCTAAAAACCATTGCCGATCATATCCCACCACTAGACGAAGATGCCCAGATCCTGCTGCTACTTGGCAGAGACATCATGAGAGCACACAAGATCCGCGAACAGCGAAATGGGGACCACAACGGCCCAAGCGCCCAAAGGCTCGATCTAGGATGGGTGGTAGTTGTAGAAGTATGCATAGACAGGATACGAGGACCCGACAACGTAGGCGCCCTACGGACGAACTTGTTGGAGAACGGTCGTATATCCCACTTCAAACCTTGTCCGAACCACTTTCAGGTCCACGAGAAGCTCGAGACCAAAAGGAACTATGGAGATGCGCCTGTGGCAAGAAAATACCCCAACGACCTAGGGAGTACAGTGTTCCAGACAACAAAGGACGACGACAAACAGGCGCCATCAATGGAAGACAAAGAATTCTTGAGGTTAATGGATAAGGAGCTCTTCAAGGATGAATTGGGCAGTTGGGTAGCCCCACTACCTTTCCGCTCGCCAAGAAGACGCCTCCCAAACAACAGAGACCATGCTATGTCTAGGCTCGCTTCGCTCCGCCGTAACCTACAAAGGAAACCGGAGACCAAGGAACACTTTGTGGCCTTCATGCAAAAAATCTTCCACAGTGGCCATGCAGAGTCGGCGCCCCCACTGAAAGAAGGCGAAGAATGCTGGTATCTCCCGTCGTTTGGCATCTACCACCCCCAGAAACCTGGCCAAATCCGAGTGGTATTCGACTCCAGCGCTCAGCATCAGGGAGTCTCCCTAAACGATGTTCTCCTCACCGGGCCGGATCTGACAAACAGTCTTCTGGGAGTGCTGATCCGCTTCTGCAAGGAACCTATCGCCGTAACCGCAGACATTCAACAGATGTTCCACTGCTTCCTTGTGCGAGAAGACAACCGTAACTACCTAAGATTCCTGTGGTACCAAGATGACGACATAGAAAAAGAAATCACGGAGTACCGCATGAAAGTACATGTCTTCGGGAACAGCCCATCACCTGCAGTGGCAGCCTACGGCCTCAGAAGAACAGCCCAAGACGGAGAAGCAGAGTTCGGGAAAGACGCCAGGAGCTTCGTCGAAAGAGACTTCTATGTGGACGACGGATTAAAATCAGTTCCCACCGAAGAAGAAGCCGTACTGCACCGACACACTTTATTCGAGCAAATACCCAGTATGTACCTGGCAGATACCTGGAATGCGCCGCTCCTCACCTCTGACAAGCCCCGTTGCATTTGCCTTCCCAGCCTGGGTTCAAGCCTGGCTGACGGGCGGCTGATCTGTTAAATGATAATGATTAGGATTTAATAGGCTGCAATGCTTCGCGTGTGTCTACCAGATGGCATAAATTCATGAATTGTAATGCAGTATATATATATGTACTGTGCAGTATTGCAGCCAGCGGGAATAAAATGCTTCAATCCCTGCCGGAAAATAACTCAATGCACTCGGGCAGAAAACAGTCACAAACCTCAATACAACCGGGTATACCCGAATTCGTGGGACTAGCCGAGCTCGAATAAAGTGTGTCGCCAGTGTAGATCTACTCAAGAGGACACAAAAGATGTTAGCGAAGGCCAACCTAAGGTTGCACAAAATAGCTTGCAATAGTGCCACAGTGATGAAGGCGTTCCACGCAGATGATCAAGCACCAGATCTCAAGAATTTGGATCTGGGGACCGACACGCCTCCCATACAGCGGAGCCTGGGGATAAGCTGGAATCTTAAAACAGACACCTTTACGTTCCAGGTAGCCATCGAAGAAAAACCCTTCACACGTCGCGGAGTCCTGTCCACCGTTAACAGTCTCTATGACCCGCTAGGATTCGTGGCTCCTGTCACTATACAAGGGAAGTCCCTCCTCAGAGAAATGTCCTTCGAAAAACAGGAATGGGACACCCCACTACCTCCAGAAAAACGGAAAGAGTGGGAAACGTGGAAACACTCCTTGAAGGCCCTCGAGCAACTTCAAATCCCACGCCCCTATTCACCTATATCTCTCACCGCCGCACACAGCAAAGAGCTTTGCGTGTTCTCAGATGCCTCCACCAAAGCTATAGCACCGGTGGCCTACCTAAAAACCACGGACGTGGATGGAGGTTGCCACATCAGGTTCATCCTCGGCAAAGCTAAGCTGGCGCCACAACCCGACCATACTATACCCAGGCTCGAGCTGTGTGGTGCAGTGTTAGCAGTGGAACTGGCGGAGCTTATCGAGAACGAGATGGACAGCAAACCAGATGCCGTCAAACTCTACACAGATAGCAAGGTGGTACTGGGATACATATACAACAAGAAAAGGAGATTCTACGTATACGTAGCTAACTGTGTAGAAAGAATCAGGAAGTCAACCCAACCAGAACAATGGCACCACGTGCCCACAGAACAAAATCCCGCAGATCACGCCACCAGATCAGTGCCCGCATCTCAACTGCAGAATACGTCGTGGCTCACAGGACCAACGTTTCTCACGCAGCCCACGGAAACGCCACCAACCCAAGTTGGCGACTTTGAACTCGTGGATCCCGAGAAGGATACGGAGATCAGGCCCCCACAAGTATCCGTGGTTCTCACCAATGTATCGCACAAAAACACATTCGGATCACATCGATTCCAACGCTTCTCAAGATGGACGGCCCTTCTGCGAGCAGTAGCCCATCTCGGGCATATAGCCTCCTCCTTCCGCCAGACACCAGATGGTAAAACTACCGGCTGCCACGGCTGGCACATCTGTAAAGAGCTGCGCACCGTAGAGGAAATTACAAAGGCTAAGGAAACTGTTCTCAGTCATGTTCAAAGAGAAACGTATGCGGAAGAGATCAATTGCATTCGCGGAAAGAAGAGTGTTCACAAAAACAGTCCACTCTGGAAGTTGAATCCCTTCATCGACAATGACGGCCTCATGAGAGTAGGAGGCCGCCTCAATAAGTCCCAACTGAGCAGGGAGGAAAGCAACCCCCTCATCATCCCTGGCCGGCATCACATCGCTACTTTGTTGGTGCGCCACTACCACGAACAAGTCATGCATCAGGGACGACACTTCACCGAAGGCGCTATTAGGGCGGCGGGCATTTGGGTCGTTGGCATGAAAAGGTGCGTGGCCAGTAATCTCCACAAATGTGTTAGGTGCCGAATGCTGAGAGGCAAAAGCCAAGACCAAAGGATGGCGGATCTACCTGTCGACAGACTTAATACAGAACCCCCCTTTACCTATGTAGGACTTGATGTATTTGGGCCCTGGATGGTCATCTCGCGTAGAACTAGGGGCGGACTAGCAAACAGCAAACGATGGGCGGTACTCTTCACCTGCATGAGTATGCGAGCGATACACATCGAGGTTATAGAATCTATGGATGCTTCAAGCTTCATAAATGCCCTCAGAAGGTTCTTTGCAGTCAGAGGACCAGTTAAACAAATACGCTCCGATTGTGGTACCAATTTCGTTGGGGCATGCAAGGAATTACAAATAAACACTAAGGACAATAGAGACAATAGTATCCAAAGATACCTGCGCGACCAAGAGTGCCGTGGACTTTTAAGAGACATTGTGGTGCGTCAAGCTAACCAAGAGCTGCGCACCCACCTGGCTTCCCTTACTGGAAGGCCTGGCCAAAGGACTTTGATGCCAGTGGTACCGGCCGGTATCACATTGCTATGGAAATATGGACCTTTGCAGTATATTGTTATGTTGTATGTATTGCACATATGTTCCACATAGCCTGCCATATAGTGGTATCTACAGATACCAGACGGGGAGTGTTATGGAACAAGAGCCACATTTCTGACTCACCCCCCTCTCTCCTTTGCAGTTTCTGCCTGTCAGATTTTATTCCCAGCTGCATGGAGTCTGCAGACACATACTGTGCCTGTGTGGCTTGCAACAATGTTGCATTCCTTGCCTGCGAGCATGGAATCAGTGAGCTGCTACAGCAGTTTCTGAGATCCTCACCAGAATGGGCTAGTCTGCCCCCCCCCTCCTGTTTGTTCAGACATGGTCTGCCCCTAGACTATTCCTTTCCCCACACTGCACCTCATTTCCTTTTCCACCCTGGAGACAGTGAGTAAAGAACCCCTTCTCTGTTTATCCCCCTTGGTGAGGCCATCTCTTTTTACCGGTTCCTAACTAACAATCACCACTACACACCATCCACAAGTATCTGTATCCTGCTGCCTTTTCCCAATAAAGTGGAGGAAATATTACAGGACTTTGAGTGATTTAAAAGGGAACTGTGTTAATGCTATCGGGAGCCATTCATACCAACGTGACCCTGGCTTCAGAATACAGGCTTTTCAGGCTGAAAATCGAAGACGGTTTCTTTGGTATTCACACAGAAGAAATTTTGAAAAGCCCGCCCACGCTCTTACTACCGGAGAGAGCGAATCTGATTGGCTCATCAATTCTTATATTATTATCAGTTTCATTCACAAAACGGAGCAGCCAATCAATCCGTGGGAAAATTCCCAGCAGCCAATCAGAGCCAAGCTGGATAGAAAATCCAGGTCAGCGGGAAATCCAAAATAGCCAAGAGACATGCGCAAGCTTTCCACCTCTCTCCCTGGCTATCTCAATGCCCCCCGCTGGGGCAGGCTCCACCAAGGCTGGCAGAACAAGTGGCATCCCAGAGGACGGCCATTGATCTCCGGTTCTGGTACTCCGCCTTTCCCCGCTGACCAAATGCTGTTCGCACCTCTGGGCTTCCTCTGACTGCTTTGAACTACGATGTCCAACAGACCAACCAGCACCTATGGGTTTGCACGGGCTGTCTGTTTGGACATCGGTTCCGAATGGAAAAGCATATTACATTATATTAAAGTATTGTCACGGGAGACGATGTTTATTAACACCTTTTTATACCGGGATCATTGATTGAGCAAAGCAAGTAGGTAAAATAAATTTTAATTTATTTCAGGAAAAGACATACACACAATGTAACAAAATGTACAGGGTTAACACACTTACTGGGAACGGGGCTAACGAATAAATTTGTCCTTTAAACGAAATTCACAAAAATGACCTCTGTAGGAGCCCTTTCCAATGACTGGTAGGTCCTCACAAAATCCTGGAGCTGACGTCGGCATGCAATGCCAGACGCGACCGTTACGTTCTGAAAAGCGGGGCTTAGAAAGATTATCTCACTCAAAATCCTTGAATCCGGCTCACGTCTATTCAGTACAGAGCATCTTTGATATTTGCCGCTGTTGGTTTGGCGCTTGGAATCTGTGCTCCTGATTGGTCCCATTCACAAGCCTCTACAGCCTATCAGAGCATAGAAATTCTCCTGCCAGCCAATCACCGATTTGCCGGTATTGTAAAGCCAGATCGCCCTGTGTTAGCCCAGGATGCAGGTACTCAAGCAGAACTGCAGTAACCCTCCTGTTCTAACACCTTGGCATCCCTGAGGCTTTCAAGTTCGGACTCCGTTGTTAAAATATCACTGTGTTTATTAGTAATGGCATCAATATCTTTTCTGATTTTTATAAGCTCCTTGCTACACAGTTCAATTACTGAACTGATTAAATCTGAGGAACATTTATTTAATATGCCAATCCACTTTTCGCAAAATTCAGGGTCCCCTCTCCCAATTGTCGGTTGGTTTTTGAATCGAAAACCTCTTGGTAATAGTTTTTCCCCGGTGGTAATGGGATAAGGTTACACCAAGTAAATAGAAATCAACTTCTTTTTTCTTTAGTTTGATTAAGTCATTATAAACAGGTTTGTCCGGACCAAATACAGCTTCAATACCCCTCTGTGTATCTGATGTTGGAAATCTCTGCGCCCCTGTAGCTTGCAGTCTCAGAAATACTGGAAAAGATCTCAGCCACGTCATCAAATTAATCCATTAAGCACCAAGTAAATGTCACAAAAGTCAGTATAATAACCCCGAGTAGACTGAGCCAAATCTTCCCAGGCTCATCAGATCTATGCTGGAGAGGATGTGGCATGAAGGGAGATATGTCCCATTTATGGTGGACATGTCCAGAGGTCCAAAGATATTGGACCCTGGTACAATCCATGATCGAGGAAATAACGAAACTGAGAGTCCCGATAGCCCCTGTGAACTATCTCCAATTGAGGAGCTTCAGACGTGTATGAAAACGCTGATCTCTTCCCTTTTACCAGCCGCACGCTGCTCCACCGCGGCAGCCTGGAAGAAGGTAAAGGCCCCTTCTAAGCGCGCAGTTATAAAAAGGATGAATTAGGTTAAATTAATGGAGAGATTAACAGCCCAAATAAACCAGATACTGGAACGTTTCTATGAGATTTGGGAGCCTCGGCCCTACGACTAGAAACGCGTTGGAGCCTGGACTCCTAAAAGAAAAGCCGGTTCCCAGACAAAGCCAAAGGAAGCGAAGAGATAACTCAACTAGGAAAATCTCGATGTGTTCAAGTCCTCCCGCCTCTGTTCACACCCCATGCCTCCCCCACCCCCCGCTCTTAGTGTCTCCCCTCCCTCCCCCCTCCCTGTCTCTTCCTTCTCTCTTTTCTCCTCTTCTCGTCCTCCTATTGGACTCGCTGTCTGTTCCCTTCATCTCCCCACTTTCTTACTGGTCAAATGAAGGGGGGGGAAGGGGGATTACGGATAGATCAAATGCGCACCTACAAAGTAAGAAACCTTGATTTGTTCCCCTTATAAAACGGGGGAGCTTTGGATTGATACTCAATGTCTGATGTACATTTGGAATGTTTAAGTTAACTGCATGTATAGAGGTGCTCCTGTATGCTTCAGTGTATTACTGCACCGACACACTTTATTCGAGCAAATACCCGGTATGTACCTGGCAGATACCTGGAATGCGCCGCTCCTCACCTCTGACAAGCCCCGTTGCGTTTGCCTTCCCAGCCTGGGTTCATGCCTGGCTGACGGGCGGCTGATCTGTTAAATGATAATGATTAGGATTTAATAGGCTGCAATGCTTCGCGTGTCTACCAGATGGCATAAATTCATGAATTGTAATGCAGTATATATATATATATATATATATATATATATATATATATATATATACTGTGCAGTATCGCAGCCAGCGGGAATAAAATGCTTCAATCCCTGCCTGGAAAATACCTCAATGCACTCGGGCAGAAAACAGTCACAAACCTCAATACACCCGGGTATACCCGAATTCGTGGGACTAGCCGAGCTCGAATAAAGTGTGTCGCCAGTGTAGGTGAAAATTGTCTATCCTTGACCCTAATAATAAATTTGAAACAAAAAAAATCAAAAAATAAGTCACAATAAAAGAATATCTCAATTCTTCAGCCCTGTGTGTCAACAGAGCTCAAAGTCCATGAAAATCCTGGGTGTGCAAGCTCATAGCGATAGTATAAAGGTGACAGCCGACACTCCACTGGTAAGTCCATAAAGTTAGGTGCTTATCCCATAAAGTAGTAATAAGATATACGATACCGTTTTGACGTGAAATCAGAGGGCAACACTCAGGTAAGTAGGTAAACCACCGACGACAGAGAAGCCCAACGCTACATCCAACATGACAAAAATACATAGTAGAATACTGATATATTCTCTTGAAAAAGGGTCATTTAGTTTAACCCTTTGGCCAAAGCGTTGTAAGCTTGCGAGCCACGACAAGGCAGACACCTGTTTGCAAGTCCTAACACTGCCAGATAAAATACTAATATACCTCTATTAGGATTCAATGCCCATACGGCTGGTTGAAACGTAATTTTGTGAGCCCTTCTACACGCTACTTACATGCAGCTGCAACCACTGAGCTTGGCTGCTGCTCGCTGGACTCCCTTTTTTCCAATGGAAGAGACTGCAGGAGACTACCACCATCGCCAACAACAACACCACCACCACCAGTCATTCCACCACCACCTGTCACCCCACCACCACCACTCAACCCACCAACAGCACTCCCCGCACCAACAGCACTCACCCCACCAACAGTCACCCCACAAACAGCACTCACCCCACCACCACCACTCAACCCACCAACAGCACTCACCCCACAAACAGTCACCCCACCAACAGTCACCCCACAAACAGCACTCACCCTACCACCACCACTCAACCCACCAACAGCACTCACCCCACCAACAGTCACCCCACAAACAGCACTCACCCCGCCACCACCACTCACCCCACCAACAGCACTCACCCCACCAACAGTCACCCCACCAACAGTCACCCCACAAACAGCACTCACCCCACCACCACCACTCAACCCACCAACAGAACTCACCCCACCAACAGCACTCACCCCACCAACAGTCACCCCACCAACAGTCACCCCACAAACAGCACTCACCCCACCACCACCACTCAACCCACCAACAGCACTCACCCCACCACCATACTCCCCCCCACCAACAGCACTCACTCCACAAACAGCACTCACCCCACAAACAGCACTCACCCCACCAACAGCACTCAACCCACCAACAGCACTCAACCCACCAACAGCACTCGCCCCACAAACAGCACTCACCCCACCAACAGCACTCACCCCACCACCACCACTCAACCCACCAACAGCACTCACCCCACCAACAGCACTCAGACCACCACCACCAGTCACCCCACCACCACCACTCAACCCACCAAAAGCACTCACTCCACCAACAGCACTCAGACCCCATCAACAGTCACCCCACAAACAGCACTCACCCCAGCATCACTCCCCTGACTTCCCCGTACACTCACAGGTCTACTCATATGACCACCAGTCACCTCTGCACCACCAGTCACCCCACCAACAGCACTCACCCCACCAACAGCACTCACTCCACCACCACCACCACTCACCCCACCACCAGTCACCCCACAAACAGCACTCACCCCACAACAGCACTCACCCCAGCATCACTCCCCTGACTCCCACGTGCACTCACAGGCCTACTCATATAATCACCACTCACCTCAGCACCACCAGTCACCCCAGTCCTCTGGCTCCCACGCCTCCCGTCCATACCTCTAGCACTCACAAATAAGAGATAAAGAAATTAAACGACACAATCGCTAAACACTTTCAAACTGACAGGAACAAAAATGTGTAAACACAAACCCGACAAATCAATCACAAAACACACCAACTATAGCAATCACAAATCCTCCAAACGCCTAGCTCTGTCTCTCTCTCTCCCAACAACACAGAGAAAGATTAGAAATAAATGCAACCTGTAAATAGGCCGTTCACTCAAGAAATTGTTTGCCTCGCGAGATTCTCGCCCAACGCTGCGATAACATTGGCGAGCACGACCCGCCATTTCAAAGTTCTCAGAGAGACGAGCATCTCGCCGCCGGCCACTCGCCATTTAGGAAAATGTTTCTCTCACTGGTATTCGGGCCTCTCTGCATACCGTGAGAGAGCAGCTCGGCAAAAACATGGCGAGTTCAAAATCCTGCCGATAATTTTTTTTTTCCGGCGCTTACTGCACGAGGCCCCAAATACCTAAAATACAGATAAAAATAAATTTAAAAAAGGTATAATAAAAAAATATAAAACAAAGACAAGAATACAACTGAACCGAAAAGCATAAATTACTATATACATCACGGTGAATGGAGGATTCAAATTCGATCTTGGAAAAACGAATTCATTTCCTTCAAGAAGGAAGCCAGATCAAATTCAATATTTAAACCTGCAGGAGCTAGTGTTTTTAGGTTACGTATCCAGAAACGTTCGCGCCTGGATAGAAGATTAATTTGATTACCTCCTCTCCAGTTGAGCTTTGGACCACCAACTCCTTTACACTGTAGACCTTCTGGATTTTGATTCTGTTTAATTGGAAAATGATTTGAGACAGCGAAAGTGTTGTCAGCCCCCGCTTGATATTGTACACGTGCTCAGCCGAGCATCTCTTTAAGGGGCTGCCTGTCCTCCCGACACATTCCAGCCCGCGCGGTCATTCTAAAAGATAGATAATTAACTTGATTTTGCAGTTCATAAACGTGTCTATTTCAAAAGTTCTCCCCGTTATATTTGACTTGAAATTTTTCCATTTGAAGCTATATATGCCACCAAATGCAGCCAGAGCGTGTGTAAATAATCCAAATCCAAGGAAGTGTAACGCCTTCTATATGGACGAATAATCTTTCATCTACTTTTTGACCCACTCTCTTTGGCTGTGCGTTACACTTCTTTGGATTTGGATTTGTCAATAGTGACAGCACGCCCAAGGACGGGCACAGGATGGGCACAGGATGGGCACAGGACGGGCATAGGACGGGCACAGGACGGGGGTACTCCAGACATGTGAGCAGCAGTCTTGACATTATTGTCTGCGTGGTTCGGTTCCGGATCATCCCAATGAGGTGTGGAGTGGTGGGACAATTCCCTTTACTCTGCCCCTTCAGGGATTATTGGTCCCCCTTAAGATTTCAGACCACTGAAGTATTGTAACCATAGTACTTACAAAAAAAAAACCCTGTACAAGTGCTGTGGATTTATGTGGATGGTTATTGCTAGTTATTTATAGTGGATTCGGCACTAGAGCGTTTATATCTGTGGGCATTTCGGTAAGAATTGATTTAATATTCTATCTCTTTGTAATATTCGCCAGTGTCTTTTCATGATCTTTGTGACCAAAGGTTTCGTTACTTCCTTTTTTAGGATAATCTCTCTTGAAATTTTGGCTGGAGATCTCTTGCCTGCTCTTCAAAAACTTGCTGTTATGAGCAATTTCGTGTGACCCTTAGACATTGTCCCTGGGGGATGTTGCGGATCCATCTTCGGTTATTGTGACTAGAAGCTAGAAAAATACCTATTCGCCTCTACTTTCTTCTAAAAACGTTTTTGTGTGTATCTTACCATCTTCAAAATATAAAGATAAGTCAAGAAAGTCCATTTTTGTAAAGCTAGTCTCAATTGTAATCTTCAAATTCGGATGATGAAGATTGCGGGGAGTGCAGGGAGTCGGTGGGTGCGGGGAGAGAAAGAAAAACAGCACAACTATTGCAATTCCGTATGTAGAAGGGGGCTTATAGATACATCTCCACAAAGATATACATTCACAATCTCATGGACATAATCAGACCATAGTTCTGACGAAATAAAATTGCTGAAATGAAGATACTGTTGATATATTCTCTGGAGAAGGATGGAAAATCTGTTGTCTTCAGTTTCCATTTTGTGTGAAGGAATGTGTGTGTGGCGTGTTGATGGGAGGTTTTCGCTTCTAAGTAGATTTACGACTGTGCCTAAAGTAACGCCCACATTCTTGTGATAGTGTGTACCAGGTACCTATTCATGGCTGTTTGAGGCCAGTTCAAACCAGGTTTAATGAGCTGTAAAATGATTGGTTTAAGAATTAAGGAGTGGTTAGTATAATCTGCCTAGTAACACATTTTGATCAAAGGAAATAAAATGTATTAAGGTTGCTGCCTGGACACTCCCTGGCAGAGAGAGTCATGTAGACTTTTGAATGAGTATGATCATATTGTGCAATAAACTACTTATTATCAACTGAACCCCATTTGTCAATTTGGAACATTGACAGTTCCCAAAGGGAGTCTTAGTGCTTGTTCTCTCCGTGTGATACTTGAATGCAGCTTTCCAGGAAACATGGAATGAACTCTCAGGCAAATGAAAAGCAGAGAGAAGCAGGTTTGTGCAGATGGTCACTGTCACAGGAGAGCAGTTAATTTACACCTTTTTACCAGGATCATTCATTGAGCAAAACAAGTAATGAAATACATTGTAATTTATTCGGCATAAATTCGCTTACACACAATGATACACAAAATACAGACAAAAAGACACACTTACTTTGGGACTAAGGTAGAAAACTAGACTCTCCTAGGTGCAGGGAACTCTATGGGAGAGTTTTACCCTGACTGGGACTAAGCCTGGAATCTCCTGGAACCCAAATCGGCAGAAAGTTCCACACGCCCCCGCTACGTTCTCTCCTGAGAGCTTGGTCCGTCCTGACCGCGAGTTACTACAGATCCTCTGGAAAATCCCAGCCGCGTCCGCTACGTACGAGTTTGAGAACTTGGGCGCAAAAGTCGGGACTTAGTCTCTGGCGGGCAGGCTTTTCTGGCTTAAAATCGAAGCCGGTTGCTTTGCTATTTGCACAGAAGCAACTTTGAAAAGCCTGCACAATGCTTTTCTGTGAATGCTTACAGATTTTTATACTATTTTGAGTTTCATTCACAAATCTCTGCAGCCAATCAATGTGTGGGAAAATTCCCAAGCAACCAATCAGAGCCAAGCCGGCTAGAAAAGCCGGGTCAGCGTGAAATCTGAAATAGCCAAGAGACATGCACAAGCCTGCCCCCTCTCTCCCTGCCTCCTCTCTCCCTGGCTATCTCAATGCCACCCGCTGGGCAGGCTCCACCAGGTCTGGCAGAACAAGTGGCATCCCGGAGGACGGCCATTGATCTCCGGACCTGGTACTCCGCCTTTCCCCGCTGACCAAATGCTGTTCCCACCTCTGGGCTTCCTCTGGCTGCTCTGAACTCCGATGTCCAGCAGACATACCGGCGCCTATGGGTTAGCTCGGGCAGCCTGTTCGGACATCGGTTCCGAATGTTTAAACACATTACATTTAATAAAATATACTTTAATAAACTAAGGTATAGTTTAATATATTTCCGAGTCTCTGGGTACAGGGGACAGAAGAAGAAAGATGTTGTACTTTTACTCCTAACTGCCCTATTCCCCACACACTTTCCCTGGGACTCAGTCTGGGCTCTCAGAGTCCCCCCTCAACCTTATATACGATTGGGGCACCCACAAACCTTATTCTGGTTCTGGGTCACCTTGGATCTAGCCTAGGGATTCCCTCAGCTACAGGGATACCTATTCATCCCTGTGCCTCAACCTCCTTTCTTGGCTGTGCTGAAGCAAGGGACCCTAGTGGTGAGTCGCGCTTGCATTTTCAAGGGGAGGTATTGCCGGGACAATGTGCATACATGTGTCCGAGAATCAGATGATTCCCATGGTACTTTTATGGGGGAACCGGCAACTCATTTAATATTCTATCTCTTACGAGATATCATTGTGCACTGGGATTGTGTGTTCCCCCTGGATTAATATACTGCATTAATACAAATATAGGGAAAGTGTCAGTCGTTTACATTTAACATAGGTTAAACTCAATGGATAAATGTATTTTTTAACCTCATTGACTATGTAACTATGTGACAATGAGAGAGACTGCCTTAACGTGAATTAGACTGCTAATGAGAGAATGAGAGAAATGGTTCACCAATGAATGAGACAGCCTTCAAGTGAATGAGACTGCCTCCAGAATGAGACATCGTTCTAATGAGTATTTTATTAAAGGGTTTTATTTCATAGGTATATACAGGCATTAACGTACGCAATGGGACCGGAGCATGTATGTAACTATGTAACACAGGCATACCTCGCATTAACATACGCAATGGGACCGGAGCATGTATGTAAAGCGAAAATGTACTTAAAGTGAAGCACGACCTTTTCCCCACTTATCGATGCATGTACTGTACTGCAATCGTCATATACGTGCATAACTGATGTAAATAACGCATGTGTAATAGGCTCTATAGTCTCCCCGCTTGCGCACAGCTTCGGTATCGGTAGGGAGCCGGTATTGCTGTTCAGGACGTGCTGACAGGCGCATGCGCGAGCTGCCGTTTGCCTATTGGGCGATATGTCCTTACTCGCGAGTGTACTTAAAGTGAGTGTCCTTACACCGGGGTATGCCTGTATGCTGGTAACTTGTGAATGAACTGTGGGATTTCCAAGTCATGGATTCCGAGGGACCCGGTGGCGACCAAGCTTGGTGCCTATGGGTCTGTGCGGAGTCCGGACTTGAAAACCTGAGGGATGCCAAGGTGTTAGAACAGGAGGGGTTCTGCAGTTCTGCTTGGGTACCCGCATCCTGCGCTCACACAGGGCTATCCGGCCACCATTTGCCAGAGCCCAGACTCTGTGGAGCCTGGACATCGGGTGGACAGCTGAATGAGACATCCTTCCAATGAGTAAGACCCCCAATGAATGAGACATCCTTCTAATGAGTAAGACCACCAATGAATGAGACATCCTTATAAAGAGTAAGACCACTAATGAATGAGACTGGGTTCCAAGCAGTAAGCCATCACACCATTTAATATATCATTGTGCATAGCGTATCACCCACACACAGCTATTTTAACCGCATATTTAACAGGGGGATCTGTCATCATTGATTGTCGTACGGGTCTGGTTCCCAGAGAGACCCATATTTGACTCGGACTATTTTTGGCTTCCCAGTAGAGGACTTTAGTATCACGACGCTGAAATCGGAGGGGACGGTCCTCTGTTCTACGGGGCTCAGATTGTCAGGTGTTTCAGGATCATAGATACTGATGGTGACCATTCCGTGCTCTGTCGCCACATTGCGCACTTCCCCTTGCTGGACTAAGATCTGATCGTTACGCCCATTGGGGTGAGTGACGACCACCGTGACCTCTTTTCCGTAATTGTTGGCGACGTGGGTGTTGTGTTGGTTCCCCATGGTTAAATTCTGAAAAACGATCAATAATCAATAGGAGGAGTTATAGGGAGCAATTATATAGCCAAAAGAAGTAGGTAATATATATATACGTGTATGTGTGTGTGTGTGTGTGTGTATGTGTGAAAAAAAGAAAGTGAATCCCTGCGCTTCTCCCATTGGGCTAACAATAAATGGGGAAATAAATATACAGCTCAACCCCCTTATAACGTTGTGCTTGAGGTCCCTAGAATCACACCGCGCTATAAGCGGATCGCGTTAAAAATAATGTACAATTGTATGCATCGTACAATAAAGTATTTAAGATACTAATAATCGTGTTGTAAAGTATTCATAAATACGAAAATTGGGAGCCACGCTTGCATCGCGTTATAAGCGGAATCGCGATGTAGCGGATCGTGTTATAGCGGGGTTGAGCTGTACATAGTAAAACCTAAGTCTGTAAGACAAAGGAGACTTTTGGTTACATCCTTTGATCAAATAATGCCCGGCACGCTAACCAACGTCACGGTAAGTCTCTCTCTCTCTCCCTCTCTCTCTATATATATATATTTATATATATATTTATATATTTATCAGAAAGACAGGGTTGCAGACCTGTCTAAGACATGCAAATGAACATACAGTAATATTTACAGTTGCTATATATATATATATATATATATATATATATATATATATATATATAAATGAAATAGGTGGAGTTATAGGCAGGGGTTATATGTGGTAATAGGAGGAGTTATAGGGAAAGATAATATGAGTCAACAGGAGGAGTGGTTAAAAGGGGCAATTGGAATAGGTTATAGGGTTAGGAAGGAGAGACAGAGACAGAGAGGAGGGACAGAGATAGAGAGGAGGGACATAGACAGAGAGGATAGGGTGACCATTAGTACCGGTTTTACCGGTACAGTCCCGTTTTTTTGAGGCCTGTACCGGTTTAAGTCTGTCCCGGTTTTTGTCCCGGTTTTTGTCCCTGGTCCCGGTATTGCGGTGCAGCGGCGGTGAGGAGAATGCGGCGGCCGGTAAGTATTTTGTATGTGTGTGTGTGTGTGTGTGTGAATGCTGCCGGGGAGACTGAATGATGGAGAATGCCGGGGGCGGGACTTAGAATGCCGGCCGGCCCGCAGGGGATTGGATGAATGATGATGCCGGGGGCGGGACTTAGAATGCTGGCCGGCCCGCAGGGGATTGGTTGCAGGCAGGTCAGAGGAAGCCGGGGGCGGGACTTCCGCTTTGTGCAGAGCACAAGTGTCTTCCCGGCTTCCTCTGTGCGCGTGAGTGTCCCTGTTCTGTCCCGGGTCCCAGCCAGGGGGGGGTAATAGGAGGTTGTAGCGGGGGTAGCGGGGTGCGCCTGCCTTTGTACCACCTTGTACCTTTGCCCCCCCCGGCGCTCCCACCATTGCCCCTCCTGGCGCTCCCAGCATTGCCCCTCCTGGCGCTCCCAGCATTGCCCCCCCCCGGCGCTCCCAGCATTGCCCCCCCCGGCGCTCCCACCATTGCCCCCCCGATGCTCCCACTATTGCCCCCCCGGCGCTCCCACTATTGCCCCCCCGGCACTCCCACCATTGCCCCCCCGGCGCTCTCACCATTGCCCCCCCGGCGCTCCGACCATTGCCCCCCCGGAACTCCCACCATAGCACCCCCGGCGCTCCCACCCTTGCCCCCCCGGCGCTCCCACCATTGCCCCCCCGGCGCTCCCACCATTGCCCATCGGCGCTCCCAGCTTTGCCCCCCCGGCGCTCACAGCTTTGCCCCCCGGCGCTCACAGCTTTGCCCCCCGGCGCTCACTTCCCCCCGTCCCCTTGGTGTGGGAGATGGGCTCGGGGGCGGGCAGTGGCTGCTGCGCGGTCGATGGCGGTGCAGGGGCTGGCGGGCGGTGCAGGGGGAGGCGGGGTGTATCTGTGTGTGTGTATCAGTGTGTGTATCAGTGTGTGTGTGTGTGTGTGTGTGTGTGTGTGTGTGTGTGTGTGTGTGTGTGTGTGTGTGTGTGTGTGTGTGTGTGTATCAGTGTGTGTGTGTGTGTGTGTATCAGTGGGTGTATGTGTATCAGTGTGTGTGTGTGTGTATCAGTGTGTGTGTGTGTGTATCAGTGTGTGTGTGTATCAGTGTGTGTGTGTGTGTGTGTGTGTGTGTGTGTGTGTGTGTGTGTGTGTGTGTGTGTGTGTGTGTGTGTGTGTGTGTGTGTGTGTGTGTGTGTGTGTGTGTGTGTGTGTATCAGTGTGTGTGTGTATCAGTGTGTGTGTGTGTGTATCAGTGTGTGTGTGTGTGTGTGTGTGTGTGTGTGTGTGTGTGTGTGTGTGTGTGTGTGTGTGTGTGTGTGTGTGTGTGTGTGTGTGTGTGTGTGTGTGTATCAGTGTGTGTGTATGTGTGTGTGTATCAGTGGGGGTGTGTGTGTGTATCAGTGGGGGTGGGGGGGTGTATCAGTGGGGGGGTGTGTGTGTATCAGTGGGGGTGTGTGTATCAGTGGGGGGGTGTGTGTGTGTCAGTGTGTGTGTGTGTGTATCAGTGTGTGTGTGTGTGTGTGTGTGTGTGTGTGTGTGTGTGTGTGTGTGTGTGTGTGTGTGTGTGTGTGTGTGTGTGTGTGTGTGTGTGTGTGTGTGTGTGTGTGTGTATCAGTGGGTGGGTGTGTATCAGTGTGTGTGTGTGTATCAGTGGGTGGGTGTGTATCAGTGGGTGTGTGGGTGTGTGTGTATCAGTGTGCATCAGTGTGTGTGTGTGTGTGTGTGTGTGTGTGTGTGTGTGTGTGTGTGTGTGTGTGTGTGTGTGTGTGTGTGTGTGTGTGTGTGTGTGTGTGTGTGTGTGTGTGTGTGTGTGTGTGTATCAGTGTGTGTGTGTGTGTGTGTGTGTGTGTGTGTGTATCAGTGTGTGTGTGTGTGTGTATCAGTGGGTGTATGTGTATCAGTGTGTGTGTGTGTGTGTGTGTGTGTGTGTGTGTGTGTGTGTGTGTGTGTGTGTGTGTGTGTGTGTGTGTGTGTGTGTGTGTGTGTGTGTGTGTGTCAGTGTGTGTGTGTGTGTGTGTGTGTGTGTGTGTGTGTGTGTGTGTGTGTGTGTGTGTGTGTGTGTGTGTGTGTGTGTGTGTGTGTGTGTGTGTGTGTGTGTGTGTGTGTGTGTGTGTGTATCAGTGGGGGTGTGTATGTGTATCAGTGGGGGTGGGGGGTGTATCAGTGGGGGGGGGGGGTGTATCAGTGGGGGGGGGGGGTGTGTATCAGTGGGGGTGTGTGTGTGTATCAGTGGGGGTGTGTGTATCAGTGTGTGTGTGTGTGTGTGTATGTGTGTGTGTGTGTGTGTGTGTGTGTGTGTGTGTGTGTGTGTGTGTGTGTGTGTGTGTGTGTCAGTGGGTGTGTGTGTGTGTGTGTGTG
>NC_134502.1:137500-197500 GCF_040206685.1 Ascaphus truei | reverse complement strand
TCTGTGTGTGTCACATATATTTGTGTCTGTGTGTGTCAGTGTCAGTGTGTATCTGTTTGTGTGTCCGTGTGTCCGTGTGTCCGTGTGTGTGTGTGTGTGTGTGTGTGTGTGTGTGTGTGTGTGTGTGTGTGTGTGTGTGTGTGTGTGTGTGTGTGTGTGTGTGTGTGTGTGTGTGTGTGTCTTTATATGTGTTTGTCAGTGTATGTGTCTGTCAGTGTATGTCTGTGTTTGACTGTGTATATGTGTGTCAGTGTCAGTGTGTGTCTGTTTGTGTGTATGTGTGACTTTGTATGTGTTTGTCCGTGTATGTGTCTGTTAGTGTATGTGTATGCCTGTGCATGTGTGTGTCTGTGCATGTCTGTGTATGTGTGTTTCAGTGTCTCTGTGTGTCTGTTTGTGTGTGTGTATGTGTGTGTCTGTGTATGTGTGTCTGTGTTTGTGTCTGTCAGTGTATGTGTATGCCTGTATATGTGTGTATGTGTATGTTAGTGTATGTGTGTGTCTGTGTATCTATCTGGCTGTCTATCTATAATGAGCAGTAAAATAAAACGTACATTGGGAGCTGTCCCCTCCCCATATGTCCTATCCCCTCTTATTATATATACCCAGACAGTAATATATATTACCTTTAGTTATTGGGATCAGCAGGTTCTCTGATGCAGCAGGAAAGGTGAGAGGTTTGCTGTGTCTGTAGGAACACAGGGGGTATTTAAGGGAGAGAGGGAGGGAGAGAGAGGTGGGACAGATACTGAGGAGGGGCAGTGACAGAGAGGAAATAAAGTGAAACAGAAGGGGAAAGTGACAAAGAAGAGGTACAGTGACAGAAAGGAGGGACAGTGACAGAAAGGAGGGACAGTGACAGAGAGGAGGTACAGTGACAGAAAGGAGGGACAGTGACAGAAAGGAGGGACAGTGACAGAGAAGAGGGACAGAGACAGAGAAGAGGGACAGTGACAGTGAGAATATGTGTTTCGAGGGGCGGTTTTCGGAGAAAGTGTTGTCAGATTGTGTCTACTGCTGCGGCCAAGTTTATTCGAGCATTTGCCCGTTCTTGGCCGCAGCAGTATCCTGGCGCGCGCCGCAGGGTGACGGGCGCGCGCCGAAGCAGCGGAAGAGCGCCCTCCGATCGGGGCGCTCTCCCTACCGCTGCCGGGTCCGCCGGGTCCCCCGGAACCCCCTGCCGCCGTCCCGCGATCGCGGGACACCAGGGCTCCCTCGGGGAGCCCTGGACGCGCGTGCAGGGGGCGCTGGCACCCGATGATGCGTGACCGCGCATCGGTGATGCGCGGCACGCTGAGGGAGTGCGGCTCGCAAGCCGGGGCATCCCCCGGCTTGCGGAATGAGCCGCACTCGGATAAACTGTGTCGGCAGTGTAGGTAGTCTCACTGCTAGGGTTCCCTGCTTCAGCACAGACCAGAAAGGTAAATCGGGCACAGTAATGTAACGTGACTCTGTAACAATCAGCGGTCCCTAGGCTTTAGGGGATGCCCAGTTAATGCCCAGGTAACCCAGAACCTATATAGGGTTCTGGGGGGCTCAAACCCTATATAAGGTAGTGAGGGGACACCAAGAGTCCGATCCAAATCTCTTTAATAGTGCGCGTGGGGAATATGGCTAGTGAGAAGTAAAGTGCAGCTTTTTATTCTATTCCCCATAACCAGAGACATAGGATTCATAAAAGTGTATATTTTATTAACATCGTGTTAAAAAAAAAAAAAATGCTTTGTGCACGGTATAATGAGCTGGGGCTTTCAGAACAAATGTTATGACAAGCCACAGGGGCTACCAACGTGGTGCCAGGGCGTCTGCCAGACATTGGAGATGAAAGCCACAGAGGAAGCCTCAGGTGTGAAGGCCATTTGGGTGGCAGGGCAGGGCTGCATTACTCACGTCCTGGGATGAATGGAAGTCGTCCGGACTACCATTTGCCCCACTAGACTTGGAGGAGCCTAACCTACAGTAGCATGTGGCATCTGTCTAGCAAGGGACGGAGGTGGCAAACTCGCGCAGGTCCCTTGGCAGGGTCAGATTCCCCGCTTTCCCGGCTTTCCATACCAGCATCGTTCTGATTGGCTGGTGGAAAAAAATTCCCACCCTCTGATTGGCTTCAGGGTTTTGTGAATGAAACTCAGAAGTTCTATAAGAACCCCTGAGCCAATCAGATTTGGAGATTCTAAGTGGAAAATTCAAAGATGCTCTTGGGCGAATAGCAAAGGACCGGCTTCAGAAAAACAAAGGCTTAAAAATGTTTTCTTAGTCCAGACTTTTGCGGCCAAGTTCTGAAAATCGAACGTAGTGGTTGCGGCTGGGATTTCAAGACGATTTTAGTTCCAGGACTTTGGAGCTCGGTCCCGGTCAAGCAGATTCAAGTCCTCCGGAGCCGAAGGGAGCGGTGGTGTCTGGAACTGCATGCCGATTTGAGTTCCAGGACATTTCCAGCTATGTCCTGGTCAGGGTAAGGACATTGTCCTGGTCCATAGAGGACGTTTCCGGCTATGTCCTGGTCAGGGCAAGCTTATTTAGGAGCCCCTGCACCTAGGAAAGTCTAGTTTTCACCCCCAGACCCCCAGTAAGTGTATCTTTTCTTGTGTAGTTTGTGTATCATTGTGTGTCTGCTTTTTCCTGTGAATAAATTATCAATTTATTTAATTTACCTGTTTTGTTCAATATATGATCCTGGTAAAAAGGTGTAAATGCCTGGTCTCCTGTGACAACTTTTGTAACATCCTCCCTCCTAGCACAGAAGATCCCGATTCATTGACGTGCCATCCATCCCTACTATGAAGGTAGCACCTCTCAGAGAAGGACTCCCAGTGCTCCCTTTTTAAATATAGGAACATATCTGCTTAACGCCAATCTTGTGGTTCTGAGCCTGTGGAATCAGAGTCCTTACATACTAAATGTAATGGTTTAGCTATTACTGAACTTAGCTCCTTAACAACCTTTGGGTGTAAGCCATGGGGGCCAGGTGCCTTATTTACTTTAATTTTACCATACCGCCTATGAACTTGTTCCTCGGTTAACCAATTGTTTGTTGATGTCAAGCTTGTGGTTTCCTCCTGTTGCAATATTTTTGCAATTGATTCTTCTTTACAGTAATACCTCTGCTTCCTCCTTATGTCCAATAATTTCCCTAACCGTCACACACTGAAAGGATCCTATATTCTCTTTTCTAATCTTTTGTTATTAAAGAATTTTTTAGAGTTTATCTTTCTTTCGGTGGCAATCCTTATTCTTATTTTCGATTTGATGCACTTCGATTGCCCTTTTGCAACGTTTGTTACATTCCTTGTCATTCTGATACGATGCCTCCGTCCCTTCTGACTTTAGCAATCTAAATTCCTGCCTCTCCCTTTCCATTTCCTCCCCAACCTGTTTATTTAGTCACATTGCTTTAGACTTATTTCTGTTATTTTTATTACCCAACGGTATACACTGATGAGTTTGCTTTTCTAACAATGTTTAAAAGACTGCCCGTTTATCTTCCACATTTATTCCTGCAAAAACCTGTCCCCAATTTATTCCTTGTAAATTATTCCTCAATTTATTAAAATCTGCTAAAAGTATAAATGTTTGTTGAACCTTTATAATATGGCTTTGATAGTTTATTTCAAACGAGACTATAGTATGTTATCATCACTGTTTCTCAAATATTCCTGGACTTGAATATGTATTATTACTTCCACATTTGTTTGAAATGACCAAATCCAGTATTGCCCCTCCCCTGGTGGGCTCCTCAATAATTTAAGTAATGTAATTGTAATTTAACACCCCCTAAAAACCTGTTTCCTTTCATTGTTATGCTACTCTCATTGCCCCAGTCTATGCACTAAGCTCAATGGGTTTGCGTTCTGATGTTCAATAAAAGCACGTCCGTTAAAAGTGAGGCCGGGGACGCGATTCGCTAAGGCCTTGAGCCCATTTTTTAACGTACGTGCTCAAAACACCCACAGCGTACGGGTTGCTTTTTTCCCCCCTGCTAGCATTCTTAAACTTCCCGTACGCTAGCTGATAGAAAAAAAAGCCGCATGTAACATTTGCATGATGATTTGCCATCTCCATGCAAGGCTGTTACAGGCGATCGTACACTAAATAAATACATTTTAATAATAGTGTACATGAGCAGGGGGTCTTCGGAGCTGAACCGCATTGGTTTCATGTCCGAGGACCCCCCTACTTCAGGAGATACAGGCCCCGTTATGGGGTGCCGGTGTGATGGATTGGATAAAATGCCTATTTCTTCATCTGTAATACTTTGCTATGATTCCTTACTCAAAATGGCTACCACAGCTACCCCTCCCTTCAAGTAAGGAAGATGGCACCGAGGAATTCCCCTCAAATGCTGATGTGTCCAAGAAAACCTACAATAACAAGACCATAAATCATAACAACAAGACCATATAAGGACGAGACCTAACAAAGAATCATTGAGCTGTCTAGCTCTTTTGCATACAAACCCCCTCCCCTACAGCCCCTGTATATGAACGCAGGCTCTGTAGGAATAAAGTCAGACATTATCATACTGAACGTGGTGTCAGCGTGATTTTTTCTCAGTGCATGTACTATATATATATATTTAGGGAAAATAATCTGGACGAGGACAGATACTCTGAAGACGTTTTTGGTCTGATCCAAATTATCCAATTCAGCTGGCGCCCAACGTGGGCCCTGGGTTGTGAACCAACGGACAGCCGTGCGCAGAGGGACCGGGGTGGACCAAGTGCGGACGCGGCAGGAGACTGATCACCTCTGGAGTACGGTAAGATAACATTTATTATCTACCGATACGCACTGTCTCCGCTGTTGGTCTATTTCTGTGTCTCATACGGCTCTCCGAAGGTCACCTAAAGACAGGTAGATATCTTGCCCAGAGCCCGTTTTAAACTCAAACCTGTTACCTAGACTATCTGTCACCCGGTATATGTTTACATGTTGTATATGTTAGTCAGTGCCGCAAGTGGGAGCCCGGAGTGGAGTGGGATTTTTGTCGGCTGACTAGGGGTTTTGTCAATGTACGTTGTAAACTTGGTGGAAGGAGGGGTAAAGGGGGAGTAAGGTATAGTCGGTTCAGAGAGGAAACACGGGAATCCCGGTAGTGACTGTGCGGTTTGGCGCGTTGCAAGGGAAGGAGTGTTGCGCGTTACGGTTTTGTAGCAGCGCGGAATCCTGCCGATTGATCCCTGAACAACCTTTCCCTCTCTCGTAATCAAGTTGTATGTTATGTCCAAAATGTGTTTGTGTATTAGTGTTGAGAATTCATGAGGACGGGTGGGGATTGTTGAGAGTAGAAGAGATAGCCCATAGGTGCTTGGGCGATAACCCCTAGACGTTAAACTGCCCGAACTCCTGTTTTTTCCGCGTTAACGTACGCTTTGCAGTAAGAAAGAAAGAAAGTGAATAGGAAAGAAATAGGCAAGTAAATTTGCTGATAGATAATCAAGGCATATGATTGTGTTGTGAAAGTAAGTATTGAGGGTTATTTTTATGAAAGGTTTATATGCAGGAATTGGGATACAATTAGATACTGTGTATATTATTTGGAAGGGAAATAAAGTGTTATAAGTGAAGGGAAAGAAGAGAAAGAGGGAAAAAAAAAAAAAAAAGCAGGGCATTTTTGCTAGTAATTGCAGTATAGAGAGAAAAAAAAAAAAAAAAAAAAGGTGCAGTTTTAACATTTGAGCACAGGCAAGTAAGACAGGGAAAGGAGTCTTAGCCTGCCACCTAGTGGCGGAAAGAGAGAGAACAGAACGAAGAGGAATGGGAGCAGCTTTCCCGGTAACTGGTAAAGATTTATTTTTGAAAGATTTGTTCGTATTGGCCACACGAATGGGTCTTTTAAAACCAGAAAATATTCTTTTTCCTTCTGTTCTAATGGCAACTAGAAAGAGGGGTCTTTTTCTGTGGGAGGGAGAAGTTCAGGGAGAGCAGTCTTGTGTTTTTTTTGAATCCCACAGGGAAACATACCTTATGTTAGTATGAGTCAAAATAATTCTGTTGAGGGACAGAAGGGTCCCGCTGCATTTCTTTTATCATTGCCAGGACAGAAGTTAATATAATAACAAGTGAAAAAACAAAGCCAGTAGACTGTTTAAAGTATGTAGTATTACTGCAGCAGAAGGCAGGTTAAAACCAGAAATGTGTCGAAAGATATTGAAAGAAAAGAGAGGAATTTTGAATGATAACAACCTGCTGAATTAGCAGATAGCAGAAGCCTGGTTTAATGTTACCAAGGCTGTCCAGAGAAAAATGGACCAAGCAGGAGATAGAAAAGGGAGGGAAGATTGTTTTAATTGTGGTGTGACTGATTTATCTATACTCACTCCTTTGTTACCTTCGCTCCCAGCTCCAGCAGCACCCCCACCTATACAACCCACTACCCCGCCCACGAATGACAAACCAATCTTGACTGTTCATGCAGCAGAACTATATCCTGTGATGCAGGCAGACGGTTCCTATTACACCCCGACTGCGCCCCTAATGCCCCTGATGCCAGTCCTTTCACCCCAGACAATCACTGCCCCAGCGGTAGGGATTCAAGTCTACCCTGACACAACAATAGCACACAGACCCAGCAGCAGTGTCCACTATAGTACGCCTGGTAGTTTTGACTCAGATAGTGAGTCACAGGCCGTTGCACAGGAGGCGAACATGACCTGGAATACTAACCCCAGACACCCCCCAGTACCCGACCGCTGCCCAAGGTTATATGGGCAGACGCCCAAGCAGGTAGAAGGCGCCCCAATAATGTATGTCACCTCACCCCCTTCCTGGTACACACAGGTACAGCCAGGAGCGTAATTAGAGCTGCAGACATACCTGACCCTTCCTATTTGTCTGATATTGATGTTTCATGTGTGGGGGGTAGATGGCATTCCGCGCTCTAGCCCATTAACACGACCCCTGCAGATAGTTCCCTACCCTGAACTATTTGCACGATTTGTAGTTTCCTCCACCTGCCCGCTTAATCTGCTTGGCACTGATATTTTGTCCAGGTTACAGGCCTCCATAATATACTCCGAGGACGGCACCATTGATGTAACCTCCCCGCTCTGGGAATCAGATGTCTCTGCCCTTTGTTCCCTTCCGATACTTTTGGCATTAGCGGACAAACCCTCAGCTGCCAGTATACCGCCCGCTGTCATGGATAGGATCCCGTCCAAATTATGATCCACCGGCCCTGAGGATAACGGGCACCTAAGGGTACCGCCCATTGTTGTACAGCTCAAATAAGGGGCCCCGCTTCCCCGTAAACTGCAATACCCCTCTTTTCCCTGTAAAGAAACGCTCCGCGAAGGGTAAACCTGATAAGTATAGAATGGTTCAAGATCCTCAAGCAGTAAAAGATGCAACCATTGTACGATGTTTTAACAACAAATCCCTTTCAGATGACCCCAGAGGCTTCCAAGAATTTCACTGTTCTCAAACAGGTAATATCCTCTGCCCCTGCCTTGGGCCTCCCAGACTATGATTTACCCTTTAAGCTTTTCGTATCAGAACGAAATGGACATGCAACTGGAGTGTTAACACAGCCACACGCTGGCCGATGTCGACCTATTGGTTATTACTCCAGCCGTCTCGATGCTGTGGCTCGTGGTGGACCGTCCTGTCTTCGTGCTGTCTTTGCTGCTCAAGCACTGCTGGATAAAACTTCGGATATCGTTCTAGGGCATGACCTCATTCTCCTGGCACCACATGAGATTGCTGCTATTCTCAATCAGACACAGCCAAAACATCTGTCCGCTGCCAGACACCTCAGGTTGCAATGCTCGCTTCTCATTCCAGACAATGTCATCCTTCTCCGGTGCCAAGTGCTTAACCCCTCCACTCTTCTTCCACTTCCCGAGGGGGGAGATGTGCAGGGACACGAACAAGAATAAAGCACAGCTGGAGTCGACCTACCCCATGATTGCTTCGAACTCATGAAGCTAGAAACTGCTCATCTGCCCACGGTGAGTGAAACGCCGATACAGAACCCAGATCTAATCCTGTTTGTGGATGGTTCTCGATATGCTGATCAAGGCACCTACCATACGGGTTATGCGGTCACCACAGACTCTGTGGTCCTACTGGCAAGCACACTACCGTCAACAGCATCTGCACAAGAAGCCGAACTACAAGCCCTCACTGCAGCGTGTAAACTGGCAGAAGGACAAACGGCGAATATCTACACTGACTCTAGATGTGCCTTTGGAGTAGCACATGATTTTGGCGTCATTTGGCAAACCAGGGGATTTCTGACAGCAGCAGGAACACCAGTGAAACACAGCTCAGCCATACAAGCTCTGATGGACGCCCTACTCCTTCCAAGCCATGTGGCCATCCTAAAGGTAAAAGCCCATGGGAAACTGAACACAGAAGAAGCCAGAGGAAACCATCTGGCGGATGCTGCGGCAAAACAAGCTGCCAGCGGGATACGAGAAGTGGAAGATCAAGTGGACACGACAAGGATGGTTCCGTTAATGCAGAACCTCCCAGTGAATCGAGAATATCTGAAGAAGTTGCAAGAATCTGCAACAAAGGAAGAAAAGGAAAGCTGGAAGAAAAGAGGTGCATCACCCCAAGAAGGAATTTATGAGTACAAAAAGAAACTTTGTCTGCCACGGGCATTGTATCCTGCTGTGGTACAATGGGCACATGGAGCAGCACATCTCTCGAAGACTCTTATGAATGCACTGATCGACAAATACTATGTGGCGCCTGGAATTACCCCAATGACTAGTAATTTCTGCAAATTATGTACAATTTGTGCAAAGTGTAACCCAGGATGTGTGGAAAAACAACCGCAGAAACACCTTGCAAGGCCCCGCTTTCACTGCTACGTTAGCTAAAGAAATTTGGTCCGCGCTAGGGACCACCCTTGCTTTCCACACCCCATACTATCCACAGAGTAGCGGAAAGGTAGAAAGAATGAATGGCACACTGAAAACTAGAATGTTGAAAATGGCCCAGGAAACAAATATGCCCTGGCCAGATAGTCTACCCATTGCTTTGTTCAGTATTCAATATACCCCACGAGGGGAATATGCTCTATCCCCATTTGAGATACTGTTTGGTACTGCCCCCAAACTTGGTTGTTACTACCCACAGCAGTTACAGATGCAGTCTGATGTTTTGACGAAATATGTAACTGCCCTAGCGCAAGGACTAACCAATATGCATGGTCGAGTGTTTTCTTCTATTCCAGATCCAGATCTAGATACCGGGACTCATAAACTCGTGCCCGGAGACTGGGTGCTCGTGAAGAAATTTGAAAGGAAACATTCCCTAGAGCCCAGATATGATGGTCCTTTCCAAGTTCTGTTGACCACAGCGACATCAGTCAAGCTAGCTGGCAAGAACACCTGGATACACGCCTCTCATTGCAAGAAGGTTCCTGCTCCCAACGAGGACACCTCAGAAGGAAAATGATGCTATATATCCTTTGCTTGTTGGGTCTAGGGGGGCACAAGAGATTGCTATCACCCAACATGAAGGGGTAGTCACGTTTTGGTATAATTCATCCAATACTCATGTAGCTACCTTCTCCTTTGATTATTGTAATATAGTCCGCTGCCCCTCAACACATTGGCAATATAATCGATACAGCAATGTCGGTTTCAGGTCTACTTATATATGCGTAACGGATTCCTACTGGGGAAAGGAATGTGATTACTGGGGAGCAGTAGGATGGAACACAGGAACAGATTGGGGATACTGACCACAAAATGGTCTAGCAAGGAAAGACGGGATGGCAAAAGATTCTTGCCCAAATAGGCATCGCAATAGTTATTATTTTTGTTTTGTTTGTGATTATTGTCTGCTGTGTTCTCCCATGTTTTAAAAAGTTCATGACCAAAGCTGTTGACAATAGCACTCCTACCTTTTTTCTGCAGTCAGATAATAATACTCCACTCTTGGAAGATGGTCCATTTACTCCGTTACAGTCCCTCCCAGTTAAGTACAATAGTATAAACCCATAGGGACAGCATCTGACTTCCTTATGTGCAAAGTCTGTGGCAAGGGGGGTCATGGACAAGCCATGACTCGTCTAACGTACAGCACAAAAGAGTTCCCAGGCACATCTGGACAGATGAGTTAGTACACATCTAGGGACAGACTCAGAAATAGACATTTCAAGGGGGGACTGTGATGGATTGGATAAAATGCCTATTTCTTCATCTGTAATACTTTGCTATGATTCCTTACTCAAAATGGCTACCACAGCTACCCCTCCCTTCAAGTAAGGAAGATGGCACCGAGGAATTCCCCTCAAATGCTGATGTGTCCAAGAAAACCTACAATAACAAGACCATAAATCATAACAACAAGACCATATAAGGACGAGACCTAACAAAGAATCATTGAGCTGTCTAGCTCTTTTGCATACAAACCCCCTCCCCTACAGCCCCTGTATATGAATGCAGGCTCTGTAGGAATAAAGTCAGACATTATCATACTGAACGTGGTGTCAGCGTGATTTTTTCTCAGTGCATGTACTATATATATATATTTAGGGAAAATAATCTGGACGAGGACAGATACTCTGAAGACGTTTTTGGTCTGATCCAAATTATCCAATTCACCGGTATCCCCTGCAGAATTTAAATATCCCGGTCACGTGACGCGGAAGCTTGAAAGTGCAGGGGATACCGGCACCCCATAAAGGTGCCTATATCTCGGGAAGCAGGGGGTCCCCGGACATAAAACCAAAGCGGGTCAGCTCCGGAGACCCCCTGCACATCTACACTATGAAACACATGTATATTAAAAAAAGATTTAACAAACATCAATACACGACCCCCCCCCCTCTCCGCCCAAACCCATACAATACAGTAATGTGCAAAATAACTATTATCCAGATATATTAAACACTGCATTAGCATACCTAAATAAAGTAAATAAAAACAGTAGCCAGCTAATCCAATCAATACAAGCAATAACAACATCAACAATGAATTAATTAAACCATTAACCAATGAAACCAATTAATTCCTAAACCAACTCAAAATGAATAGTAACCCTAACCAATCAAACCAATGCATTACTACAACATTAATGAATGTAAACATTAAAAGACAAAGAAATGGAGGCGCATGCGCGAGGGTAAGGAGCATGGCAGCTTAACTCACTAGCTCCGTGCATTGCTCCAAGAAATCAATACAGAAAAACATCAAAAATCGATAAAAACGTCTAAAAATAGATCACACGCAAGCTAACAACGACAGGATGTCGAAAAAGATAGCCAAGACCCCCACGGAAAAAGGGGTTACCCGAGTATTTCGGGGATGGCAGATCCCGCAGGGAGTTACAACAATGGCACCCGCCTCCCACACGGGATCCGAATCGGAGGGAGAAGTGGAGGAGGATCAGGGACTTTTACCGGTACGTCGGTGTGATATCGAAAGGCTCTACACAGACCTGAAGTCGGTACTCCAGGCCGAGATACGAGCACTCGCCAAAGAGGTGGGGAACCTGGGGACCCGGACACAGGACCTAGAGGTACAAGTGGACGCCAACATAAAAGCCACCCAAAAAAACCACAAAACGAACGGCGGACCTGCAGGCCCAAATCAATGAGCTCAAAGAAAGGCAGGAAGACTCAGAAAATCAAGACCGCCGCAATAACGTGCGCCTGCGGGGGATCCCCGAAAGCTTTGGGGACTGTGAGGGGTTCGTGACACGTTGGCTCGAACACATTTGCCCCGAAACCTCTATGGACAGATTACTCATGGACCAGTGCCACCGTGCATTGCGCTCCAGACCGCAGCAGTCCGAACAATCACGGGACATTATAGTGCGGCTGCACTACTACAAAACCAGAGAGGAGGTGCTGCAGCGGGCCAGGAATGCACCCCTCTTGGAGTTTGAGGGAGCGAAAATTGCCGTATTCCAGGACATAGCCCCGGCCACATTGGCCCGTCGCAGGAATCTGTGGCCCATTACAAAAGTGTTGCGGGATAACGCGATCCCTTACCGCTGGATATTTCCATTTGGCCTTACGGTCATCCGCAATGGCCGCCCAATAAACATAAAGGCCCCAAAAGAAGGACAGGGGTTTCTGAAGAAACTAGGGCTGCAGACGGCCCCCGCAGAAAGAGAAGCAGTGGATCCGGCCCCGGGCCCCACGTGGACCACGGTGGGAAATGTGGCCTCGGCCGGGACCGACCACGGCTGAGAACGCGTTGCCAAAATCCCACTGTCCACATTGTTAAAAATTTTTAAAAGTTTGCCGTTTAACCAGTTCTGAAAGTGCACCGGACCCCCAAGCAGGCGGTACAGGAGCCCCTGTATCGCTCACACTACGAATGCTGGAGCTGTTCGACGGAATCCACCCATGATGGAAAAATATCTGTAAAATAAATCAAAATGAACTTACCTCGTGGCTATGGAATGGCCGCGAAGATGGCGACGTGAAGGCCCCCACCGTGAAACGCAGATCGAGGATGGCAGGTAGGCGGGAAACACTGCCAGGGGGGAAAAAGCCTCCAGGCGGGAGGAGCGACTGCAGACACATCGTCACTGGTGGGACGTCCTATCCAAGATGGCGGCGGCGGAAGGACGTCACAGGAAGGGGCGGTCCGCGGGGCGGCCATCTTGGAGGTGGCAGAGGATACGGGACGCATGGGGAAGCAGCACAGGATGGGAATGCAGCGCCACCACGCGTCACCCACGTAAAGACAGGGAAGCGGCAGGAGACAGCCCTACAGTCGACCGGAGCCCACCGCGAGGCCCCGCAAGACGCTTATAGCGGAAAATATCGGGCAGATAGCAAAGGAGCCCAGGACAGACCTGGACAACAATGAAGTGGAACAGCTGGGGTACAATAAAAGCCCCATTTCACGACGTCTAAGCAAAAGAGACATTGAGCGCGCTAGATTGAGGGCGGGTGAGTGTAGGCAGACAACAGAGGCGGTCAAGGGAAGTTGAAGGCAGAGTGGCAAGTCAGAGGTAGGTTGATAAGAAGGTAGGGGGAGGTATTTTACAGGGCAGAAATAGACACGTTAGTGGACGAATCGGGAGCTGGGAAGAGAGAGGGTAAGCGACGAAGAGGAAGGAGTGGTAGAGGGGACTGGAGTTAAGGATGAGGGCGAAGTCTGTGATGAAGGTTGAGTAAAGTGGCTGAGAGGGGAAAGGAAAGTGACAGGAGAGAGGTGGAAGATAGGTAGGTGAGAGGAGAGTTAACAGGGAGAGTAGAGGAGCAGAGGCCTAGAGGATAGGGATTAGATGCAGGAGCATGCCCAAACGACGGTAGGAGACGTTAATCCCCCAACAGTTCCAAAAGTGCCAAGCGCAGCTCAGAATATCATATCATGCAGGGACACCCATACACGGTTTCATAGTGTAGCGCCCTTCCGGGGGTGGCAAACACAAATGTTACTTCCAGGGTAAGATGGATCCTTAGACTTCCATAAACTTCCCCCCAGGAGAGCTAAACGTCCAAGTCCAGTCCCCACACAAGACACATCGCCCACATGGCTCATAGCCGGATATAGAAGGGACGTACTGCACCGACACACTTTATTCGAGCAAATACCCAGTATGTACCTGGCAGATACCTGGAATGCACCGCTCCTCACCTCTGACAAGCCCCGTGGCGTTTGCCTTCCCAGCCTGGGTTCATGCCTGGCTGACGGGCGGCTGATCTGTTAAATGATAATGATTAGGATTTAATAGGCTGCAATGCTTCGCGTGTCTACCAGATGGCATAAATTCATGAATTGTAATGCAGTATATATTTATATACTGTGCAGTATTGCAGCCAGCGGGAATAAAATGCTTCAATCCCTGCCTGGAAAATACCTCAATGCACTCGGGCAGAAAACAGTCACAAACCTCAATACACCCGGGTATACCCGAATTCGTGGGACTAGCCGAGCTCGAATAAAGTGTGTCACCAGTGTAGTAGGGCTTCAGAAAGATGAGGGGATTCTATCCAGCTACCATATAGGCTATTGCCTGGGAGTGGGAGAACGGTGCACTTGAAAAGTTTCACATGTTTATGTTAGATAATTGCAGGAGCGGACACGGAAGGGGAGATTTGGTCCTGCTCGTATCTCCGCACGAGCCTCACGTCGGGACTGATTAGGATGTTGTTCCAGGTCACCGGCGAAGTCCCTTGGGAGGGGATGACGGTGCGGGAGGTGGGGGGGCGCCAGAGAGGGACGCGTCAGGTTCCCTACACCGCTCACCCAGGGGCGATGATCTCAGGTTTAGGGTACGAGTACCAAGGCCCTGAGACCACAGTTGTTTTGGTTTCTATATATATGTCTACATGTTTCCCCCCCCCCACCTCTATTGTGTCAACACTTCCCTTCTGTAGCAAGCAGCAGCCACGAGATGGGATGATCCAAAGTGCAGCTATGGACGTGGACGTGACCTCCAATGGAACAGTTGCAAGAATAAGAGTGAACCCTGAGATCGGAGCAGCCACCTATTGTATACAAGATGAGTAGCGAATTAGTTATGATATCACATAATGAAAGGGTTCAATAGCCCCACAAAGCGCAGATTTGCATTCAAAGAATATAGCCGCAAGAAAGCAGACATCATCATTTTACAGGAAACGCACTTCTCACAAGCTAGCCACCCAAAATTTCTAGATAAAAGCTACAGATCTATATATTTGGCCTCGGACAACGCTAAAAAACGAGGAGTAGCAATTATAATACACAACAGACTAGCGTTAACGATAGATAAACAATACTCAGACAAAGAAGGTAGATTTCTAATCCTGGTCGGCTCGATTCAGGGCCCACCGCTAACTTTAGCCTCAGTATACGCCCCTTGCGAACAAGGCACAACATTCTTTACAGATCTCTTAGATAAATTACATAGTGTCGCAAAGGGGAGTATTTTTCTGGCCGGAGACCTCAATCGCACATTAGACCCTGACTTAGACAGATGCACAAGACCTAACACATCCCACAAACAGGACCTACTAACTCTACAAAAGGGCCTCCAGGACTGCCAGTTGATTGACTCCTGGCGCGAACAACTCCCAGCCGCGCGCGAATATACCTTTTTCTCTCACCCCCATAACCGATACAGTAGGATAGATTACCTCCTAGTGTCTAGTAGAGCGGTCCCAGTGGTCGGCCATACAGAGATTCACGGAATCTCATGGTCAGATCACGCACCAATAGAGCTGCGGTGCAATTTAACAGCGCTCAGCAGACCTGGAGCAAATTGGAAGCTAAATGAGCTCCTATTAAAAGCCCCCGCAACCGCACAGGAGATAGGAGAGCGGATTAAGGAATTCTTTAGGGAAAATGAAGGGAGCGTGCCATCAAATGCCACACACTCTGGGAGGCCCATAAAGCTACACTCAGAGGAATACTGATGAATATAGCCAGTAAGAGAAAAAGAGAAAAAGTAACAAAGATAAAGGAACTGCAGGCGAGATTAGCACACCTCACTACACAGCATTCCACCAATAAGAGTCAGACCACGTTTAAAAGATAAAGGAACTGCAGGCGAGATTAGCACACCTCACTACACAGCATTCCACCAATAAGAGTCAGACCACGTGGCATGAACTGTCTGATACTCAGGCTGCCCTTAATCTGGTGCTATCCTCTCAGGCCGAAAAGGAGTTGGCATGGTCCAAGCGCAGATTTTATGAGAAAGCCAACAAGCCGGATACCTTACTCGCCAACAAGCTCTGAAACAAGCTTCCAATTTTTCGTATCGCGTCCATTAAAACACAGGTGGGGGAACTTACCTCTGATCCTAGACAGATAGTGGAAGTATTCAAAAAGTATTATGCTACACTATATGACGGAGATAGGGTCAACCACAGTCACAAAACAGCAGAGACGCTAGAGAAATTCCTCATTGAGGCGAACTTACCGACCTTGAGCACGGAGGATAAGGAGGCACTACAAGGGGATTTCACCCTAGCCGAGCTAACAGAGGTAATAAAGACCCTTAAAACAGCGAAAGCCCCTGGGCCGGACGGCTTTTCTAATTTATATTATAAAAAATATTGCAAAATCCTGGCTCCACACTTGCTGAAATTATTTAATGGGATACTAGCGGGGGAGCCCTTCCCGGCACAGATGCTCCAGGCGTCTATCTCACTGATCCACAAACCCGGCAAGGACCCGGCAGACTACAAGAGCTACCGGCCTATATCGAAAAATTAATAGCACTTAACTTCAATTTTAAATGGCAACCCTCCGCAATCAAATATCTAGGGGTTTATATCACAAATGAATACCATACACTATACAAAGCTAACTTCCCTAAATTGATGGAGAAACTGAAGGAGGATCTCAGGATATGGGCGGGCTATGGGATATCATGGTTCGGTAGGATTAACAGTGTCAAAATGAATTTACTACCCAAAATGTTATATCTGTTTCAAGCTCTACCAATCCCGCTGGTTCGGGCTGAGATCCTGGCCCTACAGACCCACATCATCCAATTTATCTGGAACAAAAAAAGCCCACGAATTGCAAACAGCTTACTGACAAAACCAGTGACAAAAGGAGGGCTCTCGGTACCTTGCTTGTCGGCATACCACAAGGCGGCACAATTATGTCAAATTGTCCAGTGGCATTCGAACCCAGCTAAGAGACGGTGGGTAGCCCTTGAAAAGGAATGTTATGCGCCAGTGGTGCTCCACGACCTAATTTGGCTTCCAAAACGATGTAAAAATTTGATCAAGACGCCGCTCTGTGCAATTGCGAACTCGCTGGCGGTCTGGGAGACGTCGAAATTTAAAGCTAAGTTAACCACACAGCAGTCACTAATGACCCCCCCTGTGGGGAAATCCGGATTTTGCTCCAGGGATGTCGGGTGACAAATTTGTAAAGTGGACGCAAGCGGGGTACACACGATTGAAAGACCTGGAAGGAAGGAAATTTATCAAGTCGATCGACATGCTTAAGGCAGAAAAAAACCTGCCAAACTCAGAATTATTTAGATTCCTCCAGGTCAGGGCATTCTATAATAAATTCCCAGTTCGTCCGGCACGAACTAATTTTGAACAGCTGTGCTCAAGAGAAACAGACACAAGGGGACTAATATCTCAGATGTACAGGGAGGTGATCTGTCCAACAACAACAGACGTTCCCCGACTGAAATACATGCGACAGTGGGAGACAGATTTAGGCGAGACTCTAGAGGACGAGGAATGGGACCACATATTGCAATAGGCTGCTAAAAGCTCAATATGTGCTACGTTAAAGGAGAACGCATATAAGGTCCTAATGCGGTGGTATCATACCCCAGCAAAACTATCTAAATTTGTTAAGGGATACTCCCCGCTTTGCCCAAAGCAATGCGGGGCAGTGGCTAACCTGAAACATATGCTGTGGTCCTGCCCGGTCGTGGTCCCGATTTGGGAAGCTATCAGAGAGTGGTTACAACAGATTCTCGATTTGGAGATCCCCCTGGACCCGTGGCTGTTCCTAGTGAGCAGGCGGCCCCAGGGAGTGTCCGGGGCGACACACAAAACTGGTTATGCATTTTGCAACCGCCACGAGGTGCGAGATCGCAGCATTGTGGAAGCAAAAAGAAATTCTAACCGTACCCAAAATCAGGAATAGAATTTGGCATTTTTGCCAGATGGAGCAGTTGACGAGTTGGGTCAACGACTCTGGCCCCAAATTTCTAAAAATCTGGGCTCCTTGGATTGCCCAAGCTGACACCCCGGGGGTGGACGCCGCCACAATCTTGCATTAATAAACACAAATGCGTTCTCCTTTGATGGGCCAGACCGGACGGAGACATAGAGACAATTAGGGTAGGGTTGGCCAAACAGCACACACGTAATCCATACCAAAATCCATAGCAGGAGATGCAGAGTTGTTCTTCCAAGGATACAGCTTCCAGAGTCCCGTCAACGTCCCCCCCACCCCCCCACCCTAGTGTAACACCCGTCCCCCCCCCAAGTCCGGTAAGTCATGTCTGTCCCGTTAAGGGGTCTTTATACAGTATGTAGTACGTCTTGTCTGTCAATCATCAAATGTCTAAGTTTTCGTTTTCTGACAAAAAAAAAGGGATATGCAGTATTGGATGTTAATGGGAGGTGATATTTTGTATGCTATGTATTCCCAAATAAAAAGGAAAGTTATTTTAAAAAAAAGACAAAGAAATACATTCAAACAATATCTGAAATAACCATAAAACACATTAGCTAACATAATACAACATTAACTACAAACGAACACCAATCGCAAACATTTTATTTGCATTAAGCAGGAAAAAACAAACAATCCCATCCACATAAGAAACTAACATTAAAAAAAACAACAGCAATACCAAGCCACAAATGCCCCCCAAATATTGTCATAATAATGTATTCATCTGTACCCTAAAGTGGTACAGATTAATATATTATCAGTCAATGTGCCTCCCCCAAACAATAAAAAAACACATCCAATGAATAAACCTGTAAAAAGAGACATTTACAAACATTGAATATATTACTTACCATTAGAAGCGGTGGCCCTCCGACTCCCGGGGTAACAGGAAGCTCACGTACCCTGAAGGCCTCCAACAGCATCCGATGCCATCCGCCATGAAGATCCGGATCAGGTACCCAAATCTTCTTTTTTCTTTCTTTAATCACCTTCTTCTATCTTCATCTGTCACCATTTCTTGATCTTCTTTATCTTCTATCTTCATCTGTCAATCCCAAAAATCCCAACCGATGTTGTCTCGTCGGCTTCTTGGGCTCAAATGAGGCGTCACGGCCTTAAATAGGGCTTGTGATGTCACTTTTAGCCTCAAAATGGTTAACAGCCACCTGATTGGCTGTTAAAACAATGTTCTGACTTAAAAAAAAAAAAAAAATTTACATGACGTCACTTAAAGGGAATGATGCCAGCCAATCAGCATGGCTGTGCTTCATTTGCCTTTAAGATGACTTTACTAAATCCAAGATGGCTGGCGTCAAATGGTATTTCAGCCAATCAGAGTGTGGAATTGGTTCCCACGATCTGATTGGCTGAAATACCATGTGACGCCGGCTTCGTGACGTAAAGTTATTTACTTTATTTAGGTATGCTAATGCAGTGTTTAATAATGGGCAAATAATCTATTATCCATATCTGGATAATAGTTATTTTGCACATTATTGTACTGTAGGTGTTAGGGGGGTGTATTTAGTTAGAAATAATGTTTAGTATTTTGGTAAGTACAACATTGGTTCCGTAGGCCCGCGGGTACCCCCGGACTCCTGCGGGGACCCCGGGACGGCCGCGGGGTCAGCCGGGGACACCCGCGCGACCTCCGGCCTCCCTCGAGGACCCCCACTGGGTCAGCCGGCGACACCCGGCGACCTGTTGTTTGGGTGTTGCGCACGCAAAAATGTAAACAAAGAACATTTTCAAAGTCCAGCTTTTTTATCACCTGCCTTGAGCTGGCGATCTTTTTTGAACGCAACTTTCGCGTACGATAAGTTCGCGTAGCTTAGTGAACCCGGAGAAGGGCAGAATTGAACGCAAACAGGTTATCGTACGAGCAAAGTTGGACTTTGAAACATTTCCAGGAAAAAGTCAGTTTAAGAGCGCAAAGTGCCTGTTTGCGCGGCTTAGTGAATAGCGCTCGGCGGAACTTCACGTTCTAATAGCACTTTGCGCTCTTAAAACGACTTAACGGAGCTTAGTGCATTGCCCCCTATGTCTGGATCATTAAAATCTCCCATTATGTAAACATGTATCAAAAAAAGTGGAAGGCGGTCACTGCATAATAGAACTCAGCCACGAAGTAAAATAAAATCAGCTTTAATAAAGAGTATTGCTGTACATCACAGAATAGTCCTCTGACGCGTTTCGTTCCGTCCTGGAACTTTATCAAAGAGTGACAAATCTCTACATACATGCATCTTAAATAGGCAGCCTCCATCCGCATGGCATCAACCTTGATTGGGAGCTTAAACACTTCCTTCAGGGTTGAGTGGATGTGGGGGTCTTGGGAGTGTGTTCTGATCCATCATAACATTTCTAAGGCCAGAATCCTAGTGGCGGTTACATGCCCTGCTGTCCTTCACATACACCATGGGTCATTAATAGGTTGTTGTGTCCCTCCTGTAAATATAGATCAATTTAAGGGTTAAGCGTTTTTGTTACCATAGTTTCAACTATGGTTATTTAATATCGTTATACTTACACTTCCATCTATATCTTATGTATTATATTATACATCAAATGATTATATTCACAACCTGACTATAGGTGTATATATATGTACTGGTATACGCTTTCCCTTCTACAATTTTTACCTTCTCCCCTTATAGCTCCCAACAAGATATATATATATATATATATATATATATATATATATATATATATATATATATATATATATATGAACAACAAAAAAAGAAAGCGCCCGATCCTAGTGCAATATGAAAAAAAAAACACTTTTAATACAATCGATTAGGTCCAACAAAAATACACTCACAAACAAATAAAAGGTAAAAGCATGTTATGAGTATACTCATTCGCCTCCACGTGCTGTTGTAACTCCGTTTGTAGACTGCTCTCTCTTGGGTGAAGTGTCTGCTTCTCCAGTAGCCCTTATCGGTGCAGGAACTGTGAGAGTCTCTGGAACCGTGACCCGGAAGTGGGATCAAATGCCAGGATGGGGGGTATATGACCCTGAGGTTTGGTGTAGACTGGCAAGGTGTTATTTCCCTATAATGTCCACTTGTATGAAGTACCCGGTTCCTGTACCTCTACTGGCAACCGCATCCGGTTTACACAGAGGGGGCGATTACACTTCCGGGTTACAGTTCCAACCCCGATACCCACCGGAGGACTACGGGAAAGACCGGAGCTCTATCCTTGAAGGGAGCGGTTTGCCAGTAGAGGTACAGGAACCGGGTACTTCATACAAGTGGACATTATAGGGAAATAACACCTTGCCAGTCTACACCAAACCTCAGGGTCATATACCCCCCATCCTGGCATTTGATCCTACTTCCGGGTCACGGTTCCAGAGACTCTCACAGTTCCTGCACCGATAAGGGCTACTGGAGAAGCAGACACTTCACCCAAGAGAGAGCAGTCTACAAACGGAGTTACAGCAGCACGTGGAGGCGAATGAGTATACTCATAACATGCTTTTACCTTTTATTTGTTTGTGAGTGTATTTTTGTTGGACCTAATCGATTGTATTAAAAGTGTTTTTTTTCATATTGCACTAGGATCGGGCGCTTTCTTTTCTTGTTGTTCGCAGATTCTTGGGAGGTCGTTGGTCCTTGTGGAGAGAGCTGCCAGATCCTATTTTTGAACTCCTTTTTCATTTTTATTTTTTTATTTTTACTTTTTATTTTTATTTTTATATATATTTTTTCTTTCACAGAAATTTGTATTTTATTATATTATTATATCACTTATTTCATGTATTTGTATTAGTGATTTAGGGTTTTAGCTATTTTAGTTTAATTATATACAGGTCCACAATTACACCCATTGATTTTAGTTTAGCATGTTTAGAAAATACCAGTAATAATTCAGCTATTCTATTAGAATTTAATTTATGTATAGTCAATCACTTATGCTAATCAATACTGTTTATTAACTACATTCAGATCTTTATTACCTGTTGAGCGCAGTCTTTTTTCTGTCTATATATATATATTTTTTTGTTTTATTATTATTTTTTTCCTTCATTAATAGTTTTCAATTGAGTAATTAATTATGTATGCTATACATCAAATGTTTTTGTTTTTATCTGTGTTTTATTCAATGTTTATGTTTCATGTGTGTCAACTTTTTAATAATTTGTCTCTATACAAAGGCGTTCTTATGGGCCAAATCAACTCCCTCCCCTTGGTTTTTTCTACGTGATTATATGAGTTGTTACAACTGTGTTTGAACCAATGAATGTGAAGGGCTTGCCTATTTAAGATGCATGTATGTAGAGATTTGTCACTCTTTGATAAAGTTCCAGGACGGAACGAAACGCGTCAGAGGACTATTCTGTGATGTACAGCAATACTCTTTATTAAAGCTGATTTTATTTTACTTCGTGGCTGAGTTCTATTATGCAGTGACCGCCTTCCACATTTTTCTTGATACATTTTTGTTACAATATCGGCTGGAGCACACGCAGGCTATTTCTCCTGCATTGGAAGACCGTGACCGCATCCCAGTATATCCGCTTGGGGCCGCCCTGTGGAGCCGCAAGGGGACGTTGGAGTACAGGACACGTCTGGATCCGTCCCGTAAGGAATTACCTGTTTCCGGCTGTGACGTCATACAGTAGCGCACGAGCGCCAGCGTCGCGGATCCGGGACCGGCAAACCAACGGAGTGAACAGTGAAGACACCGGGTCGGGCAGGGCAGCAGGCTCTGGTGTTCCGTGAGTACAGGAGAGCGGTATCTTAGGGTACTCCTCGTCCTGCCTCTATCTAATTCCTGCACATAGCCCCCCACCCTGGTTTTAAGTCTGTTATATGTTCTTTCCATTATCACTTTCATCGATTCATGCCATTATCTGCAGCAGGATTGCCATTACATTTCATAGCTATACCTATCAAGGGTTGCTTTGCCTTTTCCACCATCAGTCACATGCACTTTGTGGAGCATCGGACAATACGGGGTTCATTCCTCATACTTTACACATTATGTAAACATGACCCAGTTTTGATGCCTTCTCCGTTTGCAAAAATATTTTAGCTTCCTCAATCTCACAGATATTTGGAGGTTTATAGCTTATCCCTACAAACATTTTCTTTGCACTTTTACCTCCACTGCTAATTTCTATCCACAACTTACAGTATATACATTCTCAACATTCCCCTGGCAAACATCATCCCTTATAGTAGGTTTGAGATCTGGTTTAACATATAAACATACTCCACCTCCTCTTCTATTTGCGTGATCCCTATGAAAAAGGGAATACATCAATAAATGAACTGCCCAGTCATGATTTTCATCCCATCGTGTATCATTAATAAATATGATATCATACTGCTCCCTTGTAGCTATTAATTCAAGCTCCCCCATTTTATCTGTCAGACTTCTTGCATTAGCAAGCATGCAGATAAGGTTTATTCCAGTCTGTGCTATTATCTTGTCTGCTCCTTCCTTTCTGCTCCATTGTATTTAATCATTATACGTTTACTAGAATTATCTGTATGTAATATGGGTGCCCACCTGCTCATCAAACTCCCTTTCCCCCATTCTACCTAAATGACCCCTAGCTACTTCCCCATTCCTATATTTCCACTACCTCTTTCGTGTCCCTCCCCTCCTTCCTCGTTTAAAATCTTCTCAAACCTTTCTAACATCCTCCCCCTCCAGCACAGAAGATCCCGATTCATTGAGGTGCAACCCATCCCTACTATAAAGGTAGCACCTCTCATAGAAGGTCTCCCATGCTCCCTTTTTAAATATAGGTACAACGCCTGCTTTACGCCGATCTTGTGGCACTGAGCCTGTGGTAATGGAGTCCGTGAATATTAAATGTAACTGTTTGGCTATTACTGTATTTAGCTCCGGAGGAACTCTTGGCTGTATGCCATCGGGGACACGTGATTTACTTACTTTAATTTTACAATACCGCCTATGCACTTCTTCAGTTAACCTCAGTTACGCAATTGTTGGTTAATATCAAGCTTGTGGCTTCCTCCTGTTGCAATAGTTTTGAAAATTGATTCTTTCCTGGTAAACACAGAGGCAAAGAATGTATTTACAGTAATACCTCTGCTTTTTCCTCATCTCCAAACATTGGCCTGCCCGCCTCACACTGAAAGGGTCCTATCTTCTCTTTTCTAATCTTTTGTTATTGCAGAACTTTTTAGGGTTGACCTTACTTTCTATCGCAATCTTTTTTTTTTTTTCATTTTTGATTTTTGCTCATTTGATTGCCTTTTTGCAACTTGGGGTATCCAGCAACTCTGGAACCGAACTAGCCAGGCACACTCTGACCACACTTTCTTCTCAAAACCCCCCTTCAAACTCCTACCCTAGCAATCCCTGCTTGTTGGCACCCCTGGAAAGGCAAAAACATAAAATATAACTTTATTGTCGCACATTTACACAGTATGCATGCACAACAGTTAAGCTCAAGAGCTGACACTCTGGAACCCCAATACATGGATCAGAGGTAACCAAACAGGCTTAAACCTGTATTGTGAGCCTGGTTACTCCCTCACCGTCACCGGGGCCTACCGGTAACTTTGTCCCCCGAACTCCTGCAAACAAACTAACTGCCTTTCCACCCAAATATTCCACCTCAAACTTACACTCCTGAAGTTTCATGTGCCTGGGGCAAGGGGATCAGGTAAAGCAAAGCAGGTCACGCTTTTTCTTTTGTATTGTGCAATACATGGTCCCTGGCTTCTGGTGCAACGTTGCTGGCAGGGACACACGTTTTTCAGGGGTAACCAGTCGGGCTTCTCCTTTATTATGGAGACTGACTACCCCCCACCTACCGTCACAGTAAGCCATCAGGGTCATGTGATTGACTTACTGTAATTTGATCATACCGCCTATGCACTTTCTTCCACAGTTAACCTCAGTTACGCAATTGTTGGTTAATATCAAGCTTGTGGCTTCCTCCTGTTGCAATATTTTTGAAAATTGATTCTTTCCGGGTAAACACAGAGGCAAAGAATGTATTTACAGTAATACCTCTGCTTTTTCCTCATCTCCAAACATTGGCCTGCCCGTCTCACACTGAAAGGGACCTATCTTCTCTTTTCTAATCTTTTGTTATTGAAGAACCTTTTAGGGTTGATCTTACTTTCTATCGCAATCTTTTATTTCTTTTTTTTATTTTTGATTGCCCTTTTGCAACTTCTGTTACACCCCTTGTCATTCTGATACGATGCCTCCGTCCCTTCTGACTTAAGAATCTAAATTCCTGCCTCTCCCTTTCCATTTCCTCCCCTACCTGTTTATTTAGCCACATTGGTTTAGATATGTTTCTTATAATAATAATAATAATAATAATAGCATGTTCTTGTATAGCGCTGCTAATTATACGCAGCGCTTTACAGAGACATTTTGAAGGCACAGGTCCCTGCCCCGTGGAGCTTACAATCTATGTTATTGGTGCCTGAGGCACAGGGAGATAAAGTGACTTGCCCAAGGTCACAAGGAGCCGACACCGGGAATTGAACCAGGTTCCCCTGCTTCACTGCCAGTCAGTGTCTTTACTCACTGAGCCGCTCCTTCACGATTTATTATAATATCAAAAATTAGAGAGAAAGGTGTGTTGTCACCACTGCTCTCTGGCTAGAAGCTCATTGATAGATGCACTCCGGGACTATTGAAACATAACATTTATTGGATGTCAAATAAAATAAGGTCTACATGCAGGAAAATCAAAGTGTGTAGAAAATGTGATTAAAATTGAGTGGGAGAGTGATGGGGGTGGTAAGGTTGAGCTGAAGGTGTATTGCCAAGTATAAATTTACCTCCAATTTGGAAAGGTAAGTATGCAATATAATCACCTAAAGACACCTATCTGAGATAGGGCGTAGTCCCTCAAGATTGCCTCTGATGGTATTACTAAGGTATCAAATGCTAATCCAGGTATGAAGTGCAGTCTCTAGCACAGCATACCGATCAAACCAACCTATGATTGCTTAACGTGGTGCCAACCTATTGTTAAGATCTACGCTAAAGATTGCAGGTGTAAAATTAGTGGCAGACCCAGATGGAGTAGCAGGTCGATGGTTAAGCTAAAAGACCATGAGATAATATAGGTTTATAACTCTATAATATGATGTCTACACGGAAGGTTCAACACAATCATAGGTTGGTGGTATGTGGATTGAGCCTGTGCAGGACAGCAGCTCTAAACACTATGTTAAAGTGAATAAATATGTGACTGCAAATGGATACAATACTGACTTTAATAGTAAGGTGCCCTATGCGCTGAAAGGATAACTTGCACTGCTAGTGCAGATATGAGAAACTAACACTCCACTGTAAATAATGCTGAGGTATATGTAAATGCTGTCAATGGCCTGTGGTAGATGGTAATATAACCACAGGGAGGTGTAGCCTATTATTACACTGTATACTGTAGAAAATAGTTAGCAGAAGATAGTATAGTGATACTAATGCTTATTAGCAGTGTACCAATAACTGTGCTAAAAGTATACATATACAGTGATGCTGGCTATACATGAACTTCAAACCGTGTCATTCAATACACAAATGAAATAAAGAACGAGGCAAGGTAAAATGCATAGCGTTCAGCTTTGTACCCAAAGAATGCACACGGCGGTGCCAGATGGAATAAAGATAGCAGACAGCAGATAACATACAGTTACCAAACAGCATGAGGACTTCAAACAGCGCACAGTTGCCAAACTGCAGTTATTAGGCCTGGGACATAGTGAGTTTAAGGTCGCTGAGGCGCGCTGAGCCGCGCTGAGCAGATGCACAAAGCCCCTGCATCTGTCATCAGCGCGGCTATAGTTTCCCCCTCCGCATGCGCGCTGATGCGTGCGGAGGCTGAGAAACTTGGAACAGACAGGGAAGTTTGAGATTTGCTGCTCGGGGAAGCGGAGGAGCGGTCACGTGACTAGCCCCGCCTCCCGCTCCCACTCCTGACATGCCTCCGCTCCACCTCCGCCCCGCCACCCGCCCCGCCACCGCCCCACCCCCAGAGCGCGCTCACTGCATCGCCTGCAAGGACAGAAAAAAGCCCCATTTTCAGCAGGCGAGGCAGAGCAGGAGCGCGGCTCAGCGAGCTTCCAATTACTATGTCCCAGGCCAGTAAGTAGCAACCTCGTGGAGGATACAATTTACCAACGGTACACAGCTCCCATTCTCCTCCCAGATGACGTCACTACGCCGAACGCCCTACGCGTTTCCCTCCTACATGTAGATTCATCAGGGGCGAGTTCATTTGTGTTGAATGACAGTGACTGGGTGGATGAATGACAGTGACTGGGCGGGTGGGTGACAGTGACTGGGTCGGTGGGTGGATGACAGTGACTGGGTGGGTGGATGAATGACAGTGACTGGGTGGGTGAATGACAGTGACTGGGTGGGTGAATGACAGTGACTGGGTGGGAGGGTGACAGTGACTGGGTGGGTGGGTGGATGACAGTGACTGGGTGGGTGGATGACAGTGACTGGGTGGGAGGGTGAAGACAGTGGGTGGGTGGGTGGGTGGGTGAATGACAGTGACTGGGTGGGTGAATGACAGTGACTGGGTGGGTGGGTGAATGATGGTGGGTGGGTGGGTGAATGACAGTGACTGGGTGGGTGAATGACAGTGACTGGGTGGGAGGGTGACAGTGACTGGGTGGGTGAATGACAGTGGGTGGGTGGGTGAATGACAGTGACTGGGTGGGTGAATGACAGTGACTCGGTGGGTGGGTGAATGACAGTGGGTGGGTGGGTAAGTGACAGTGACTGGGTGGGTGAATGACAGTGACTGGGTCGGTGGGTGAGTGACAGTGACTGGGTGAGTGGATGACAGTGACTGGGTGGGTGAATGACAGTGACTGGGTGGGTGAATGACAGCTTGAATGACAATGACTGGGTGGGTGGATGACAGTGACTGGGTGGGTGGGCGAATGACAGTGACTGGGTGGGCGAATGACAGTGACTGGGTGGGTGAATGACAGTGACTGGGTGGGTGAATGACAGTGACTGGGTGGGTGAATGACAGTGACTAGGTGGGTGAATGACAGTGACTGGGTGGGTGGGTGAGTGACAGTGACTGGGTTGAGTGACAGTGACTGGGTGGGTGGGTGACAATGACTGGGTTGGTGGGTGGATGACAGTGACTGGGTGGGTGGATGAATGACAGTGACTGGGTGGGTGAATGACAGTGACTGGGTGGGTGAATGACAGTGACTGGGTGGGTGGATGACAGTGACTGGGTGGGTGGGTGAATGACAGTGACTGGGTGGGTGAATGACAGTGACTGGGTGGGAGGGTGACAGTGACTGGGTGGGTGGGTGGATGACAGTGACTGGGTGGGTGGATGACAGTGACTGGGTGGGAGGGTGAAGACAGTGGGTTGGGTGAATGACAGTGACTGGGTGGGTGAATGACAGTGACTGGGTGGGTGGGTGAATGATGGTGGGTGGGTGGGCAAATGACAGTGACTGGGTGGGCGAATGACATTGACTGGGTGGGTGAATGACAGTGAGTGGGTGGGTGACAATGACTGGGTTGGTGGGTGGATGACAGTGACAGGGTGGGTGGATGAATGACAGTGACTGGGTGGGTGAGTGACAGTGACTGGGTGGGTGAATGACAGTGACTGGGTCGGTGGGTGAGTGACAGTGACTGGGTGGTGGATGACAGTGACTGGGTGGGTGGGTGAGTGACAGTAACTGGGTGGGTGAATGACAGTGACTGGGTGGGTGAATAACAGTGACTGGGTGGGTGAGTGACAGTGACAGGGTGGGTGGGTGAGTGACAGTGACTGGGTGGGTGAATGACAGTGACTGGGTGGGTGAATGACAGTGACTGGGTGGGTGAATGACAGTGACAGGGTGGGTGGGTGAGTGACAGTGACTGGGTGGGTGAATGACAGTGACTGGGTGGGTGAATGACAGTGACAGGGTGGGTGGGTGGGTGAGTGACAGTGACTGGGTGGGTGAATGACAGTGACTGGGTGGGTGAATGACAGTGACTTGAGTGACAGTGACTGGGTTGAGTGACAGTGACTGGGTGGGTGAATGACAGTGACTGGGTGGGTGGGTGAATGATGGTGGGTGGGTGGGTGAATGACAGTGACGGGGTGGGCAAATGACAGTGACTGGGTGGGCGAATGACATTTACTGGGTGGGTGAATGACAGTGAGTGGGTGGGTGACAATGACTGGGTTGGTGGGTGGATGACAGTGACTGGGTGGGTGGATGAATGACAGTGACTGGGTGGGTGAGTGACAGTGACTGGGTGGGTGAATGACAGTGACTGGGTCGGTGGGTGAGTGACAGTGACTGGGTGGTGGATGACAGTGACTGGGTGGGTGGGTGAGTGACAGTAACTGGGTGGGTGAATGACAGTGACTGGGTGGGTGAATGACAGTGACTGGGTGGGTGAGTGACAGTGACAGGGTGGGTGGGTGAGTGACAGTGACTGGGTGGGTGAATGACAGTGACTGGGTGGGTGAATAACAGTGACTGGGTGGGTGAATGACAGTGACAGGGTGGGTGGGTGAGTGACAGTGACTGGGTGGGTGAATGACAGTGACTGGGTGGGTGAATGACAGTGACAGGGTGGGTGGGTGAGTGAGTGACAGTGACTGGGTGGGTGAATGACAGTTACTGGGTGGGTGAATGACAGTGACTTGAGTGACAGTGACTGGGTTGAGTGACAGTGACTGGGTGGGTGAATGACAGTGACAGGGTGGGTGGGTGGGTGAGTGACAGTGACTGGGTGGGTGAATGACAGTGACTGGGTGGGTGAATGACAGTGACACTGAGTGACAGTGACTGGGTGGGTGAATGACAGTGACTGGGTGGGTGAATGACAGTGACTGGGTGGGTGGGTGAGTGACAGTGACTGGGTGGGTGGGTGAGTGACAGTGACTGGGTGGGTGAATGACAGTGACTGGGTGGGTTAATGACAGTGACTGGGTGGGTGGGTGAGTGACAGTGACTGGGTGGGTGGGTGAGTGACAGTGACTGGGTGGGTGAATGACAGTGACTGGGTGGGTGAATGACAGTGACTGGGTGGGTGAATGACAGTGACTGGGTGGGTGGGTGAGTGACAGTGACTGGGTGGGTGAATGACAGTGACTGGTTGGGTGAATGACAGTGACTGGGTGGGTGAATGACAGTGACTGGGTGGGTGGGTGAATGACAGTGACTGGGTGGGTGAATGACAGTGACTGGGTGGGTGAATGACAGTGACTGGGTGGGTGGGTGAATGACAGTGACTGGGTGGGTGAATGACAGTGACTGGGTGGGTGAATGACAGTGACTGGGTGGGTGGGTGAATGACAGTGACTGGGTGGGTGGGTGAATGACAGTGACTGGGTAGGGTGGGTGAATGACAGTGACTGGGTGGGTGAATGACAGTGACTGGGTGGGTGAATGACAGTGACTGGGTGGGTGGGTGAATGACAGTGACTGGGTGGGTGGGTGAATGACAGTGACTTGAGTGACAGTGACTGGGTGGGTGGGTGAATGACAGTGACTGGGTGGGTGGGTGAATGACAGTGACTGGGTGGGTGGGTGAGTGACAGTGACTGGGTGGGTGGGTGAATGACAGTGACTGGGTGGCTGGGTGAATGACAGTGACTGGGTGGCTGGGTGAGTGACAGTGATTGGGTGGCTGGGTGAGTGACAGTGACTGTCCATGATCTGACCCAACAAATTAATGGTCTAGCGGACAAAACAACAGCGCTGGAGGGCGATATGGATGAGTCCCAGCGGCGCCAGACAGCAGCGGAGAAAGAGATCTTTCTGCTCCGGGAGGAACTCGGCCGCCAGCTCAGGGACGCACAGGAGGATCAGGAGAACCGGGATAGGAGGACAAATCTCCGCATTCGCAACATCCCTGAAACGGTTCTCCCTGGCCTCCTCCGCCCCTATCTTATGGACCTGTTCAGGTCGGTGTGTGAATCCCTCCAAGACCGCGACCTAGAAATAGACCGGGCCCACAGGGCCCTGGGGCCCAGGTCTGAAGACCCGGGCAGAAGACGCGACGTTATTGTGCGTCTGCACAGCTACACAACAAAAGAAAACATACTGCTGGCAAGCAGAGGAAAAGAGACACTGACCTTTCAAAATGAACAGCTTCAAGTCTTCTCCAGCCTATCCAGGACAACGGTGCTGAGAAGAAAGGAAATGAAACCCCTAACAGCCTTCCTGCGGGAGAACGAGATCAGGTATCGTTGGGGGTTTCCCTTCAAGCTCACCGCGAACAACAAAGGCAAATAACTCACCATAAGATTCCCGGAAGACATGGCTCAGTACGTGCGGGCCCTGGGCCTAACACCGCCAGCTGCCTGGACAACAGACCAGCAACAGACTTCAGCCCAGCACAAGGAAGAGGGAGTCAACCACCCGGAGCCAGGACGAAGAGAGGCTACAACCCGCACGAAGACGCCTAGGCGGTAAGGAGACCGACGATGCACACGACTCCTACCCAACATTGACCGCACAGCCCAGACACCTAAAGAGGCAAACAGCGGGGGACCGTCTCCTGCGCCACAGCAAGCGAGACCTCACGACGCTGGATCCCGACGAACGGACATCTCAAGGAGAAGAGCTTTGTGTTGTTGTTCCAGTTGAGCGATTTTGCCTGTCAGATCTTTTTGGAGTTTAGATTTTTTTTTTTTTTTATATGACGCTATTAAGATTAGATCTCCTCTGATTGTGGCTTTATGGGCCTCCCAGAGCATGGCTGGGGTGGAGGCGGAACCTGCGTTATGTTGGAAGTACATTGAGAGTTTTTGGCGAATAGCTGCCTCTGTGTCGGGGCAGTTAACATGGAGTCATTTAACTTCCACTTGTATTGTGTGTTTTTAACAAATGGTAGGGATAAGGTGAGGTTTATGGGTGCGTGGTCCGACCAGGTGATTGACCCTATGCTTGACTGGGCAGAAGCCTGGAAGACATTTCTTGTACCTAGAAAATAATCGATCCTCGAGTAGGACTGATGAGGGGAGGAGAAGAAGGTATAGTCCCTTTGGCCCTGGTGCTGAGCTCTCCAGATATCCACTAATGAGTATTCCTCCATAATGTCCCTAAATTTCTTGGCTTTCTTTTGGGACTGGGAAGTGTACGTAGCGTGAAAGGGTGGTAGAGAGGTGGTAGCAGGGTTTGACTTGTCTTGCGTATGGGAAGCCACCATGTTAAAGTCCCCGCCTATGATCAGCGACACAAGGGATTGTTGCTCTAATGATTCAAGAAGTTTTCTGAGGAAGGGGATTTGGTTATCATTGGGGGCATAGACATTAACCAGTGTGATTGGCGTGCCTGCTAGTGTTCCCTGGACTATTAGGAATCGGCCGTCTGGGTCTGAGTGGTTCTTGGAGAGAACAAAGGGGATCCCTGCTCTGATAAGGATGGCTACTCCTCGTTTTTTGCTTGGGGATGAAGCGAAGTATGCCTGGGGGAATACGCTTTTAAATGTGTTGGGGGGGGGGGTGGGGAATTGAAGTGGGTCTCCTGGATGAGGACAATGTCTCCCTTGGATTTTTTCAAGTCCATAAGGACTAGCTTCCTTTTCCTCAGGGAGTTGAGGCCTTTGACGTTGATTGATATCAATTTAATGGAGGACATTATTTTTGGTTGTTTTCTTTCGGGGCCCTGGGCTCCGAAGCTCTTGGAATTCCCATGTCAAGAGCTCTGTCTTGGGTCTTGGGGCTTCTAGCCCTGTTCAGGTGTGGGGAAGATACCTCAGTAGGCCTCGGGTGTGGGGGGGAGTGGAAAGACACATGGGGGCGTCCGCGCTCTGGAGGGCAGGCGCAGAGTGGGGGGAAGGGGGTGAAAGAAAGGCCTGGCGAGACAGGGTCGTCAGGTAGAGATAGAGTGGAAAGGGGGCCGAGAGCGATCCTCTATATTTGCTACCGGTAGTATTGACCGGCATGTGGGCTTAAGGCCCGTTGGGAGAAATCCGTTGACCCCTGAACTGGGGAACAAGCAAATCGGGAGTGCAGACTCTACAAAACTTTGTACATATTACCCTATCCTGTGAGCTCTTAGGAGGGTACAGAGTTGTTCCTCGCAGAACTGATCCTTGGATGCAGGCACATTTTGGGGAGGCAGGGCTGGGGGTCTCGGATAAATTGATTAGTGGTTGGGGGGGGGCCGTGGAAGGAGAGGCATGAGGTAGGGGAGGGAGCCAAACGGTTGACGGGCCGACGTGGCCTTTCTCCCAGTATCTTCAGGGTATATCTTCAGCAAATTGTTCAAGGGTTTAGCTCGACTAGAGTACCCTTCCATGAACCGACGGTAATACCCACAGAAACCGAGGAAGGATCGCAGTTCCACGACATTATCGGGACGCGGCCAGTTCACCACCGCTTCTACTTTGGCCGGATCAGTAGCAATCCCCTGGGCAGACACGATGTGTCCCACGTAGGTCACTGAGGTGTGGCAAAACCTACACTTGTCGAGTGATAGCTTCAATCCTTCTTGGCCAAGACGATCTATCACCTTCAGCAGCCTCTCCTCGTGTTCTTCTAAGGTCTTCCCAAAGACAATGATATCGTCCAGGTAAACCAGACATTCCCGAGGGTTCATGTCCCTATTGTCTTTTCCATCAACCGCTGGAAGGTAGCAGGGGCTCCGCATATACCTTGGGGCATACGCGTGAACTGTAGAAGCCCAGAGGACAGACGAAGGCAGTCTTTTCCTGATCCTCTTCACTCATGGGTACATGGTAGTACCCAGATCGCAAATCGAGCACACTAAACCATTGGCTCCCGTTCAGAGCATTCAGGATCTCTTCAATACGAGGGAGATTGTATTGGTCAGGTACCGTACGATTATTCAGAGTTCGATAATCGACGCACAATCTTACAGATCCATTCTTCTTCCTTACTACCACTATGGGTGATGCATAAGGACTCCGCGACTCCGTCAGTATTCCAGCGGTCTTCATCTCCTCCAGGACATCCCTTATATCGTCCACATCCCTGGGGGCGATACGACGAGAGCGTTCACGGAACGGAGTGGCGTCACTCAGCCTAATAGTGTGTTGGGCGCTGCGACTGCGGCCCACATCCATCTCGCTGGTAGAAAATACTGTTTTTCTTTCCTTCAGCTTGGCTGTCAGTCGATCCTTCCACTCTGTTGGCAGGGTCGAATCTCCGAAGTTGAAGTCCAGGTCGACTAACCGCTCACCTACTGCAGCGGCGTTCACCTGGGGCGCGGTTTCTACCGGGCTGACGGGATATATACTGCCCAGACTTTGTCCTACATCGATGTCCATTGGGAATGGAGAGATGTTTTGGATGTACACATGGGTTCGGAGAGGAACTCGGGTCGTCCACTCTCTTACTTCAGGTATTACCCGATACCCTCTCTGGATCTCTTCCTCAGGGTCACTCTCCAGAGAGAACAGATGATCGGTCTCCTCCCGATCCGGATAACAGCACCAGACGGCCAGGCGTTTCACTCCCCCTGGTGAAATGGTCGTCAGTCCGCGTTGACGATTGTAGAGGTCCCCGTGACGCTCTAGGGCATATACTCGGTTGCACTCCTCTCTCAGTACAGGATCCAGGCGTGTATTGGCCATTGGCAATTCATTAGTCTCCTTCAGGTAGGCTCTGATTACAGCTCGTACTATATCCGTATTTGTCCCCAGGATGACCGGGTACTGACACTGTCCTTGAGGCTTTGGGCACACCATTGCCTCCACATTCATGGGATGTTTCTTGCCGGTATTCAATTGAAGTATCTCCAGTTGAACGCTCACAATTCCATCGATAGGGTAATCCTCGTTGCTCAACCCCCTCACCTTCATATGTTCCGCCGACCGCAGGGGACAATGCTTCAGGTGCTGGTCGTAGAAGTGCCGGTTTATTATGGTCACTTGAGACCCGGTGTCCAATAGAGCAGCAGCATAGACTCCCTCTACTACCACACGTACAATGGCCGAAGGGCCCACCTGACAGTAACCATCTCCCCCTGGAGTTTCTTCGCCTGGCCTCAGGTCAGGAGGGGCTTCGGAAGGCGTGGGGGTGGCCTCGGTGGTTTTGGCTTCTGAGGTCTGCCTCTGACAGATCATAGCCCTGGCCGAGCTTCCTTTACGGGGTGTTTCCTTTTCTTGGGTGACTCCATTAGGGCACTCTCTAGAGAATTGGCCTTTCTGTCCACAGGTATAGCAGACGACGTCTTTGAGGTCCAGTCGTCTTGAGTAAGTGGGGGAGGATCTCCCCGAAGCCCGCCCTTTCGTTGAGGGCGACTTGGGTGGCGCATCTTCCTCTTTGACAGGTGTCTTGGTCCGGCGAGCGGAGGCTCCCGGGGTGTCACTGACCGGAGGATCTCTGACCTTGGTGCCTGCATGCAGCTTGGTATAGGCCTCATGCCCTTTTACGATCCCCAGAATGTCCATGAAGGTAGGGGGAGGTCCCTCCTTTAGTGAGCACCTGATCATGATCACGATGTGATGAGTGGGGATAGCCCCTCGGAGGAACTGCTTGCGCCGATATTCGTCCATCTCTGAAGATAGGATGAGGCCGCAAGTTCGCAATTTCCACAGGACCAGCTGGATGCGTTGCAGGAAGTCGGACAGGTCTTCCTTCTCCTTCTGTCGGAGAGCGTAATATTTGAACCACAGCTCGCTCTCCTCTTCCTCTTTGCCATAGATCTGGACTAACAAGTCTACCATCTGGTGAGCAGAGAGATCAGGGTCTTGGTCACGCTGTGCACTGACCATGGTGGCCGCTGGGGGTCGTAGACTTTCCAGGATTCTCTGCCGTCTGACCGTTTCAGAGCAGGGCCATTCGTCGATCACCTTGAGGTGTGCTCCTTCCAAGAATCGATACTCTCTTCGCCTGTGGGGACAGGAACCATTCCTGAGAACGCCTTCAATTTCCTATAATTTTGGGCTTGAGCGGACGTAGTTATCGCTTCCACAAGCTGCGGGAAGGTCACTCCTAGCAGAGAGCCATCATTGTCGGAGCCACTGGCTATCGCTGCTCGCTGCCTGTTAGGGGTTGGGGTAGAACTGTTCACGGACCTGTTAGTAACCGGTGATGTTGGCGGACTACCGGCCCAGCTGGTGGCCCCTTGCCTAGCATCTGAAGAGAAGGTCACTCTGGGTAGGGATATATCTGATCGGATGGGTGTACTGGCGGCCATATCTCTGTCGTCCCAACCCTCATGTCTGGGGAGGGAAGTGACGTGACTGGAAACAGTTCCCGGGTAAATTAGAGGGCACCCTTGCGGCAAAGTCTCTGGTATATACACTAATCGTGGGCCTCTATCAGGAAGTATAGCTTGTTCAGTGGCTAGCAATAGGGTGTTCTCTTGCCGGTCAATGTTATAGTGCTTGCTGATGAGGCGGGCGCCCGCCAGACCAGGTAATGTCCTTACTGCGCTGCAGACAGTAAACATGGAGACATCAGCAGGCACCCCGTCTACGGCGACCACGTGTCGCAGAAGCTCTCCTAGCTTTTCGGCCCAGTCGGCCACTTGTTTGGGCGTGAGCGCAGACATGCTGACTGACAGGGTAACGGTAACTACAAAGTGGGGCACCCCAGGACTATCTCAGCAGCGCCTCCAAATGTAACGGGTATTCCCTATGAATACAACCGCTACTACTGCTGTGCAACCTGTGTGGCTCTCAGGAGCCTAAGCCTCCGCTTGGGGAACCTGGGGTACATGCATATGGTACATCTCGTGGTGCAACGCCTCCACCTGGGAGGGATCCCAACGAAGTGGAAGAAGGCCCTCACAGGAAACAATCACACAAAGCAAACAATATAAAACAGGACTGGCTTTACTGCATAGCAACACATATATCATCACAACCTTCATGCGCCACGGCGGACGCTAACCACACTGCACCACGGCGGACGCTAACCATACTAGGTGTCACGGCGGACGCTAATCACACTAGGCGTCACGGCGGACGCTACCACCTCTGGCGTCACGGTGGACGCTAACCTCCCACAGAGTGATCCCACCCCATGTCCAGTAACCCCCACCCAAATGTCTCACACCCCCAAAGTCAAATACCACTGTGCATGTGTATGTGTGACTGCGCAGCCACTATGTCTGGTGATAGGCCTGGTTGGTGCACGTGAGTTGCAGGTTACCTGCCCGGGCTCCAGCCACGGGTACCGCGATATCACTGGAGATCCACCCGATCCGACGTTGTCCTCCACACCGCGTTGGGTGAATTCCAGCGCGGATAATATCACCTTAGTCTCAGGGTCTTTGATGGTGTTCTGAGCCCAGAACCCACCTCGCAGAGCCGCACGGCTTCAGCACTGTGTCCCTGACTAAGCTACCAATAAATGGGGCAGTGTCCCTATCTAGGGCCTGTCCCTATACTCCACAAGCTACTAGGTGGCTCAGGACCTAACTGGGACCTTGGGGGCTGCTGGCCTAATGCAGAGGGTCACTCACCCCTGCATCCACCTCTTACCCCTAGCTGGTCCGGATCCTGACTGCCTGCGTGGCTGCAAACCCCGTGAAATGTATCCATCTGTTCCCAGGAAAATCCCTCAGCCCTATTGGCTCCCTGGCGTCAGGTGTCTCTGTCCCTAAGCACCCTGGGGGCTGGCAGTCTATTCTCGCGCATGCGCGAGCTGTCTGGGCCTCCCGCGCTGTGCATTGCCATTGCGCATGCGCAACAGCCCTATGTATGGCGGCGCCCTGCTTCCCGAGCCGCCGGGCCGGTGGCAACGCGATCGCGTCCCTAGCTACCAGGGATTCCTCTGCTCGCGCTCCGGCCCCCCCTCACTCCCTCGCACACCGCGTTTGGCCAAAGGGAGGCCACAACAAGGGGGGACCTGGCTACACTTACATACTCCTTACATACTTTCCGCTGTTCTATGTTCAGCATGGAAGTAGGAGGAGCATAGGGTGACCAGATTTTCACATCACGTGACGCACCCCGTTGCCATGACAATGAGACACTGACGTCAGGCGGTGACATGTTGCCATGACAATGTGGCATCACGTGATGCCTCAGCACCCTAATGGGTCCCGTTGGTGGGGGCTACAGTGTGTGTCTGTGTGTATAGGAGGTGGGCCCTGCAGTGTGTGTTTGTGTGTATATTAATAATGAAGACATTAAATAAAATTTAAATCATTAACAAATTAAATAAATAATTAATTGACATAAATTAAAATTAAATAAAAAAATGTAGGCATTAATTAAAATTAAGACTTTTAAAAATGTGACATTCCTGACCTTGTATGTACATTACACTTTGCAAAATAGGGTCTCTTGCTCTCCTCATGGCAGTCAGTGACATCACTGCCATGCAGGGCCGCAGACAGCTTTCCCGGGGCCCAGGAAGAACGTTTTCACCGGGGCCCCTACCCACTTTCGGCGGCCTTGCGTGAACCCCCCCCCTTCTCACACACCTCCCCACTCTCACCCCACCTCACACTCCCCAGTCACCCATTCCTTCCCCCCCTCTCTCTTACACTCCTACCCCATGTATTTTTCTAACCTCCCCACACTCAACCTCCCTCCCCAATATACGTGCACACACAGTGACACTAACACAGCCCCTCCCCTCCTCATAATTCCCCCTCTTCTCCTCATACTTTCCCCCTCATACTTCCCCCTCTCCCTATACCTCCCCCTCTTCTCCTCCCCTCAAACCTGCCCCAACTCTCAATATACATCCCCTCCTCTCCACATACCTTCCGCTCCTCATAACTCTCCCTCCCCATCCTTTCCTCATACCTACCCTCTTCCCCTCATATCTCCCCCCTCCTTATATCTCCCATCCTCATACCTTCCCCATCCCTCCCCCTCCCCTCATCATACCTTCCCCTCCCCTCCTCATACCTTCCCCTCCCCTCCTCATACCTTCCCTCCTCTGCTCATACCTTCCCCATCCCTCCTCATACCTTCCCCATCCCTCCTCATACCTGCCCCATCCCTCCCCATACCTGCCCCACCCCTCCTCATACCTTCCCCATCCCTCCTCATACCTTCCCATCCTCATACCTTCCCCATCCCTCCTCATACCTTCCCCACCCCTCCTCATACCTTCCTCCATCCCTCCTCATACCTTCCCCATCCCTCATCATACCTTACCCTCAGCTCCTCATACCTTCCCCTCCCCTCCTCATACCTTCCCCATCCCTCCTCATACCTTCCCCACCCCTTCTCATACCTTCCTCCATCCCTCCTCATACCTTCCCCATCCCTCATCATACCTTCCCCTCAGCTCCTCATACCTTCCCCATCCCTCCTCATACCTGCCCCATCCCTCCTCATACCTTCCCCATCCCTCCCCTCAGACCTTCTCCATCCCTCCTCATACCTTCCCCCATCCCTCCTCATACCTTCCCCCATCCCTCCTTATACCTTCCCCTCCTCTCCTCATACCTTCCCCCATCCCTCCTCATACCTTCCCCTCCTCTCCTCATACCTTCCCCATCCCTCCTCATACCTTCCCCTCCTCTCCTCATACCTGCCCCACCCCTCCTCATACTTTCCTCCATCACTCCTCATACCTTCCCTTCCCCTCCCCTCCTCATACCTTCCCCTCCCCTCCTCATACCTTCCCCCATCCCTCCTCATACCTTCCCCTCCTCTCCTCATACCTTCCCCTCCCCTCCTCATACCTTCCCCATCCCTCCTCATACCTTCCCCTCCCCACCTTATACCTTCCCCATCCCTCCTCATACCTTCACCATCCCTCATCATACCTTCCCCTCAGCTCCTCATACCTTACCCTCCCCTCCTCATACCTTCCACATCCCTCCTCATACCTTCCCCACCCCTCCTCATACCTTCCTCCATCCCTCCTCATACCTTCCCCATCCCTCCTCATACCTTCCCCACCCCTCCTCATACCTTCCTCCATCCCTCCTCATACCTTCCCCACCCCTCCTCATACCTTCCTCCATCCCTCCTTATACCTTCCCCTCAGCTCCTCATACCTTCCCCTCCTCATACCTTCCCCTCCCCTCCTCATACCTGCTCCATCCCTCCTCATACCTTCCCCATCCCTCCTCATACCTTCCCCCATCCCTCCTCATACCTTCCCCCATCCCTCCTCATACCTTCCCCTCCTCTCCTCATACCTTCCCCCATCCCTCCTCAAACCTTCCCCTCCTCTCCTCATACCTACCCTCTTCCCCCTCATATCTCCCCCCTCCTTATATCTCCCATCCTCATACCTTCCCCATCCCTCCCCTCATCATAACTTCCCCTCCCCTCCTCATACCTTCCCCTCCCCTCCTCATACCTTCCCCTCCTCTGCTCATACCTTCCCCATCCCTCCTCATACCTTCCCCATCCCTCCTCATACCTGCCCCATCCCTCCCCATACCTGCCCCACCCCTCCTCATACCTTCCCCATCCCTCCTCATACCTTCCCCTCCTCATACCTTCCCCATCCCTCCTCATACCTTCCCCACCCCTCCTCATACCTTCCTCCATCCCTCCTCATACCTTCCCCATCCCTCATCATACCTTCCCCTCAGCTCCTCATACCTTCCCCTCCCCTCCTCATACCTTCCCCATCCCTCCTCATACCTTCCCCACCCCTTCTCATACCTTCCTCCATCCCTCCTCATACCTTCCCCATCCCTCATCATACCTTCCCCTCAGCTCCTCATACCTTCCCCATCCCTCCTCATACAGTACCTGCCCCATCCCTCCTCATACCTTCCCCATCCCTCCTCAGACCTTCTCCATCCCTCCTCATACCTTCCCCCATCCCTCCTCATACCTTCCCCCATCCCTCCTTATACCTTCCCCTCCTCTCCTCATACCTTCCCCCATCCCTCCTCATACCTTCCCCTCCTCTCCTCATACCTTCCCCATCCCTCCTCATACATTCCCCTCCTCTCCTCATACCTGCCCCACCCCTCCTCATACTTTCCTCCATCCCTCCTCATACCTTCCCCTCCCCTCCCCTCCTCATACCTTCCCCTCCCCTCCTCATACCTTCCCCCATCCCTCCTCATACCTTCCCCTCCTCTCCTCATACCTTCCCCTCCCCTCCTCATACCTTCCCCATCCCTCCTCATACCTTCCCCTCCCCACCTTATACCTTCCCCATCCCTCCTCATACCTTCACCATCCCTCATCATACCTTCTTCTCAGCTCCTCATACCTTCCCCTCCCCTCCTCATACCTTCCACATCCCTCCTCATACCTTCCCCACCCCTCCACATACCTTCCTCCATCCCTCCTCATACCTTCCCCATCCCTCATCATACCTTCCCCTCCCCTCCTCATACCTTCCCCATCCCTCCTCATACCTTCCCCACCCCTCCTCATACCTTCCTCCATCCCTCCTCATACCTTCCCCACCCCTCCTCATACCTTCCTCCATCCCTCCTCATACCTTCCCCTCAGCTCCTCATACCTTCCCCTCCTCATACCTTCCCCTCCCCTCCTCATACCTGCCCCATCCCTCCTCATACCTTCCCCATCCCTCCTCATACCTTCCCCATCCCTCCTCATACCTTCCCCCATCCCTTCTCATACCTTCCCCCATCCCTCCTCATACCTTCCCCTCCTCTCCTCATACCTTCCCCCATCCCTCCTCATACCTTCCCCTCCTCATACCTTCCCCACTCCTCCTCATACCTTCCTCCATCCCTCCTCATACCTTCCCCTCCCCTCCTCATACCTTCTCCTCCCCTCCTCATACCTTCCCCCATCCCTCCTCATACCTTCCCCTCCTCTCCTCATACCTTCCCCTCCCCTCCTCATATCTTCCCCATCCCTCCTCATACCTTCCCCATCCCTCCTCATACCTTCCCCATCCCTCCTCATACCTTCCCCCATCCCTCCTCATACCTTCCCCATCCCTCCTCATAACTTCCCCACCCCTCCTCATACCTTCCCCTCCTCATACCTTCTCCATCCCTCCTCATACCTTCCCCTCCTCATACCTTCCCCATCCCTCCTCATACCTTCCCCATTCCTCTCTGTCCCCTCCTCATACATTCCCCCATCCCTCATACCTTCCCCTCAGCTCCTCATACGTTCCCCATCTCTCCTCATACCTTCCCCATCCCTCCTCATACCTTCCCCATCCCTCTCCGTCCCCTCCTCATACCTTCCCCCATCCCTCCTCATACTTTCCCCTCAGCTCCTCATACCTTCCCCATCCCTCCTCATACCTTCCCCATCCCTCCTCATACCTTCCCCATCCCTCCTCATACCTTCCCCATCCCTCCTCATACCTTCCCCTCCTCATACCTTCCCCATCCCTCCTCATAACTGCTCCATCCCTCCTCATACCTTCTCCATCCCTCCTCATACCTTCCCCTCCTCATATCTTCCCCATCCCTCCTCATACCTTCCCCATCCCTCCTCATACCTTCCCCATCCCTCTTCATACCTTCCCCATCCCTCCTCATACCTTCCCCTCCTCATACCTTCCAATCCCCTCCTCATACCTTCCCCATCCCTCCCCATACCTTCCCCTCCCCTCCATAGACCTTCCCCTCCCCTCCTCATACCTTCCCCTCCTCATACCTTCCACATCCCTCCTCATACCTTCCCCATCCCTCCCCCTCCCCCACTCATACCTTCCCCATCCCTCCCCATACCTTCCCCTCCCCTCCTCATACCTTCCCCATCCCTCCTCATACCTTCCCCATCCCTCCTCATACCTTCCCCATCCCTCTTCATACCTTCCCCATCCCTCCTCATACCTTCCCCTCCTCATACCTTCCCCTCCCCTCCTCATACCTTCCCCTCCCCTCCTCATACCTTCCCCATCCCTCCCCATACCTTCCCCTCCCCTCCATAGACCTTCCCCTCCCCTCCTCATACCTTCCCCTCCCCTCCTCATACCTTCCCCATCCCTCCTCATACCTTCCCCATCCCTCCCCCTCCCCTCCTCATACCTTCCCCATCCCTCCTCATACCTTCCCCATCCCTCCTCATACCTTCCCCTCCTCTCCTCATACCTTCCCCATCCCTCCCCCTCCCCTCCTCATACCTTCCCCTCCCCTCCTCATACCTTCCCCTCCTCTCCTCATACCTTCCCCTCCCCTCCTCATACCTTCCCCATCCCTCATACCTTCCCCTCCTCATACCTTCCTCATCCCTCCTCATACCTTCCCCATCCCTCCTCATACCTTCCCCTCCTCATACCTTCCCCATCCCTCCTCATACCTTCCCCTCCCCTCCTCATACAGTACCTTCCCCTCCCCTCCTCATACCTTCCCCTCCTCATACCTTCCCCTCCTCATACCTTCCCCTCCCCTCCTCATATCTTCCCCATCCCTCCTCATACCATCCCCATCCCTCCTCATACCTTCCCCTCCCCCTCCTCATACCTTCCCCATCCCACCTCATACCTTCCCCTCCTCATATCTTCCCCATCCCTCCTCATACCTTCCCCATCCCTCCTCATACTTTCCCCATACCTTCTCATACCGTCCCCATCCCTCCCCCTCCCCTCCCCATACCTTCCCCTCAGCTCCTCATACCTTCCCCTCCCCTCCTCATACCTTCCCCTCCTCTCCTCATACCTTCCCCTCCCCTCCTCATACCTTCCCCTCCCCTCCTCATACCTTCCCCTCAGCTCCTCATATCTCCCCCTCCTCATACCTCTCCCTCCTCTCCTCCTATGACACACACACAGACAGACAACACACACACACACACACAGACAGACAGGAGACACACACAGACAGGACACACAGACAGACAGACAGACAGGACACACACAGACAGACAGACAGACAGGAGACACACACACAGACAGGACATAGACAGACAGGACACACACACACACAGACAGACACACAGACAGGACACACACAGACAGGACACACACACACAGATAGACAGGACACACACAGAGAAGCAGCTCACTGAGAAGCAGCTCACTCCATCCAGCCCCGGTACTAAGCCCCGCCCCCGAGATCCTCTGACAGCCCAGCAAAAACTGGGACAAATGGTCACCCTAGAGGAGCAGCCAATCAGAGCGTGGGAATTCCTTACCGCCAACCAAAAGGAACTAGTCCTTTGGCTGACATCAGAGGAGGGGGCTTGCCAAGCCGGCTCGGGATGCCCTATGGGCGGGATATATGAATTGACCAATGGGAAACGCGCCGACATTCTGCCACTTACTGGGCAGGCTCCACTGAGTCTGGCAGACCAGAGGGTCTTCCCCGCAGGGGGTCTCTGGTCTCTGGACTAAATACTCCGCCCTGCCCCGGCCACTTAGCACCCCGACACTTCTCAACATCCCATCTCTTCTTTGAACTCCGATGTCTATCCAGACTCCCCGGCACCTACATGGATGCCCGGGCTGACTGAATAGACATTTATAGTAAAAGCACAAAACATTATAAACCATATTTTAATAAAGTTTGGACCTTATGGAACTCTATACTTATAAGGGAAATGGATCTGAGATATCTGGGCTCGAAAACCTGGAGTCTGGGGGACATTGGGCAGCCCCGGTGTGATTCAACCCACGTACCGGCAACTCATACCTGCTCGCCGGGGAGGATTAGGGGACAACCGGTAACTTTGGCTCCCGAAATCCTGCAAACAAAATAATTGCATTTCTACCCAAATATCCTACATAACACGTACACACAAGAAGTTTCACTTTTCTATGGCAAAGGGAACATGTGAACAGGAAAACGCAGGGGTCACTTTATTTTGACTTGTATAATCCCTGGCTTATGGTGCTATGTAGCTGCCAGGGACCCCACGGTTTCAGGGGTAACCAGATGGGCTTAAACCTTTATTGTAAAGCCTGGTTACCCCCTTACCGTCACAGTCATTATATAATTTTTCCTTTTTTATGGTGTGCAGCATACATCTGTTATATATCCGACAGCCCCCAGATCCATAGACCCAACGTGTGATGAAGCGCCTGTAATGCAAAACGCGTGGGGGCCCATCACGTAAGATGCTGTGACGATGGTTTCCGGCGCCCACGCGGACGCTTCGATTAGCTTCGTAGCAGCGGGGACACTGTTTGGGCCGCACAGCTTAGGTTATCCCAATCCAACCTCCGAAGCTTTGGGACTCCAGTCCTCACCATCTAGTCCTAGGTGCGGGAGGAACGTTCCATCATTATGTGCTACCGCCAATGTTTCATGATTGTACGTTTTTAACTTGTTTATTATTCACATAAAGTGTTCTTATATTTTTTATTCATTTTGTCTTTCTATGTCTTTCTTTTTTTGTGTGTTTCACATTTTAGAATGGCCTAGTCAAAGTCCAGACCTAAACCCCATTGAGATGGTGTGGCAGGACCCGAAGCGAGGTGGAAGAAATAAAACCCCACACTTATAGTTTAGAGTAACAGTCTATCAGAGACTTTTATTACATATTGCATAGCTACAGCAAGAGGATGTATGCACTGACAGATACATATCGGGCTAACATAGGCACTGCAGCTTTACTCTTAACACATCAACTTTATTACCTAGGCAAGGAGGCGTGAATGCATCATTTCACAATGTCTCACAACACTGGGCATATACTTTGCGGATCCGGCACCTAAACTGTTATTCGCTACACAAATTGGCACATGTTTTGCAAGCTGAGCTAAATACAAATTAAACAAAGAAATAGGGGAAAAAGGTTTCTTCTACTACCGAGGTCAAATGCCATGCTGACGGCTTCCTCTTTATCCTCCATATAGCAAGAAAGACAGTTTCTAATTAGATAAGCAAACTGACAATACACTGGTTTCTAAAGTTAACCAGCATATTGAAATACATGTGTGGTAGTGCTAGGCTGACCATATTTCCTTGAGACAAAAATGGGACATTGGGATGGCAAAAACGAGACGGCGTTATGTAATATTCCGTATTCGTGAAAAAGTAAGACGATAACAAACGTTTTATTTATCCCCATACCCCACTGCAGGGCATTTACTTTACTGAGTCAGAAGCACAATGGATTTCTCGTAGGTTCAGTGGTGGGGGGGTCAGTTTGCCAGCCGCCAACGCTAAGGACACAACGGTATGAGTACAATGTGGGACTCCGATCGTACTAAGCAGCGAGAACGCGTTCGCTCCGTCTCTTGCTAGCGCCTTTCTCTCTCCTGGGCAAGAAGCCTGGCCCCGATTGGATAAAGTACATGGAACTTCCTCTTTCGTCACACTAGTGGTGTTACTGTATGCAGTGATTAGCAGAGAGCCTTATGGGAAATAAACAACCCGCGCTCAGTTTTTTTACAAAAAAAATTAAAAACGATATATTCGTTTATTAAAAACGGGACAAAATTTGCATTTATATTAAAACGACGGGATGGTCGGGAAATATGAAAAAAAAACGGTACTGTCCCGTTTAAACCGGTACGTATGGTCAGCCTAGGTAGTGGTCTCTCTTACCCATAATCCAATTCTGTACTGAGCAAGAGTCTGAAGTTATCTTCTACACTGTCCATGCAAGGAAGCCCTGAAATGTCACTGTGTTGCTGCAGTTCTGTACGGAGGAATGGGCCAAAATTCCTCAAACTGATGTGCGAGACTGACCGGCAGTTACAGGACACGCGCAGTTGAAGTTATTGCTGCTCAAGGGGGACGCCACCAGGTACTGAATCTAAAGGTTCACATACTTCTTAGCACATGGATATTGAATGCAATCATATGTGGATATATAGATGATGAAAAAGTATCATGTCTTTGTGTCATTGGTTCGATCAGGTTATTTTTTTTTATCAATTATTAGAATTTAGATTAAGATTTAATAACATTTGAGGTTTAAAATGTGAAATATGTGAAAATCCAAAGTCACAACTTTTTCTCACGTGTGTGTGTGTGTGTGTGTGTGTGTGTGTGTGTGTGTGTGTGTGTGTGTGTGTGTGTGTGTGTGTGTGTGTGTGTGTGTGTGTGTGTGTGTGTGTGTGTGCATATGACTCAGTGTGTGTGTGTGTGTGTGTGTGTGTGTGTGTGTGTGTATATGACTCAGTGTGTGTGTGTGTGTGTGTGTGTGTGTGTGTGTGTGTGTGTGTGTGTGTGTGTGTGTGTGTGTGTGTGTGTGTGTGTGTGTGTGTGTGTGTGTGTGTGTGTGTGTGTGTGTGTGTGTGTGTGTGTGTGTGTGTGCTTCAGGCACAGGAATTTATCCAAAGTCGATAAAGGTTGACATGAAGATTAAAATCAGGGGGGGGGGCGTGTCCTAGGTTCAGATATCCTCAATTTGGGTGGAGTGGAAGTTGGCCTGGCTGGAAGTAATTTTATTTTTGGTGGCTAGCTACTAATGGCCATGTGCCTTGGGTGGGCCAAACGATATGCTTTTGCCAAGCCCGGGTGGGCCCGGTGCGATGGGCCTGTAATCAAGTGGAGGAATCCCAGAGGGGGAGTAAAGATTTTTCAGGAAGTGGAGTTTGGGAGGTCCCGGCCCAGGGGTACTAGCCGGGAAGAACGCATAATAGAGAAGATCCACTAAATTCTCACCGGCAAGTGCCAAGACCAACCCAACTGCTCCTTCTATCACAACCGCGATGAGGGCTCCTATGGGTCCTCCGCAAACAGCCACGCCAGCCAACAACTCTGTTGCCACCACGGTTCCTGCCACGCCAAACCCAAGGCCAACAATGGTCCTAGCTGTCTCCTTTAGAGGGTTTTCTGAGGTAAGACTTGCGTAGAGAGAAATGCCCAAAGTGACCACGAAGAGTCCCAACATAGCTTGCCCACCGAATTTGGCTACCTTGTTGAATAAGGCATTGGTCCTTCCAGATGCCTCTATGATGCTCCCCATGACTGAAAACTGCTCTTCAAATGCAAGTTCCGCGTAAGCCTTCTGGAACTGTTTGTTTGAGTATCGCTCAAGAAGTTCAGGAAGGGTCAACCCTTTCTCCTTCTTGATCAATGAGAGGAGCTTGCCGCCTTGGGTGATCTTGTCCCTGGATATTTCCATCAACGAGTTCCTGGCTTCCACCGCTTTCTTAGCATAGTCCTTGTAAACGGTTAACTTCTCCTCCAAGGTGGCCAGCCCGCTGGCTTCCTGGTCTGCCAGGTTCAGGAATTCCTCGCTAGCTTTCTTGACCATGTTTCTGTAATCATCTCGGAGCTTCCCGTTTTTCTTCAGTGAGGCGGCGAAATCGAGAGGCAGGGAAGCTGCAAAGTCTTCCAACGATTGTTCGATGACTTTCCGAGTCTTGTCTATTTCCTCCTGCATGATTAATAGGGTTACGGAGGTGTCTGCGCTTATCCTACTGAAAAGGAGATGAAAATACCGTTAGTGCTGGGGGCGTACAGCTAGTTGGAGGAGTTATAGGGAAAAGTTATGCAGCAATAGGGAGAGTTATAGGAGAAGGTATATGGAACAATTGGAGGAGATATAGCGAAGGGTAATATGGAGTAATAGGAAGAGTTATAAAGAGTAGTGATATGCAGTAATAGGGTGAGTTACATGCTACTGAAATGTGGCGCAAGAGGCGTAGTTATAGGGAGAGGTTATATGGTGTAATATGAGGAGTTATAGGGAGAGGTTATATGGTGTAATATGAGGAGTTATAGGGTGGAGTTATATTGGGCAATAGGATGAGTTTTAGCGAGTGGTTCTATAAAGCAATAGGCAGAGTTATAGGAAGTGGTTATATGGGGTAATAGGAGGAGTTATAGGTAGTGGTTATATGGGGTAATAGGAAGAGTTCTAGGGAGCGGTTATATGGAGTAATAGGAGGAGTTATAGGGAGCGGTAACATGGAGCAATAGGGGAAGTTATAAGGAGTGGTTATATGGTAAAAGGAGCAGTTATAGCGTGTGGTTATGTGGGACAATAAGAGCAGTTAAAGGGTGAGTTATATATTTGGGGTAATAGGAGGAGTTATAGGGAACAGTTATATGGAGGAATAGTAGGAGTTAAATGGAGCGTTTATATGGGATAATAGGAGGAGTTATTGGGAGAGGTTATATAGGGCAACAGAAGGAGTTAAAGGGATCAGTTATTTGGGGTAATAGGGTGAGTAGTAATAGGGAGCTGTTATATGTAGGAATAGGAGGAGTTATCGAGAGCAGTTCCATGGGTATATAGGAGGTGTTATAGGAAGCGCATATATAGAGTAATAGAAGGAGTTATATGGGATAATAGGAGGAGTTATAGGGAGGTGTTATATGGGGTAATAGGAGGAGTTATAGGGAGCGGTTATATGGAGCAACAGGGGGAGTTATAGGGAGTGGATATAGAAATAGGAGGAGATATAAGGAAGGGTTATACAGGGTAATAAGGGGAGTTATAGGGAGGGATTATATGGGGTAATTGGAGGAGTTATAGGGAGTTGTTGTGACAGAGAGGAGGGACAGAGACAGAGAGGAGGGACAGAGACAGAGGGGAGGGACAGAGACAGAGGGGAGGGACAGAGTCAGAGAGGAGGGACAGTTACAGAGGGGAGGGACGGAGACAGAGGGGAGGGACAGAGACAGAGGGGAGGGACAGAGACAGAGGGGAGGGACATAGAGGTGGGACAGTGTCAGAGAGGAGGGACAGTGACAGAGAGGAGGGACAGTGACAGAGAGGAGGGACAGAGACAGAGAGGAGGGACAGAGACAGAGAGGAGGCACAGTGACAAAGAGGAGGGACAGTGACAGAGAGGAGGGACAGAGACCGAGAGAAGGGACAGAGATAGAGAGGAGGGGCAGTGACAGAGAAGAGGGACAGTGACCGAGAGGAGGGACAGAGACAGAGAGGAGGGACAGAGTCAGAGAGGAGGGACAGTGACAGAGAGGAGGGACAGTGACAGAGGAGGGACAGTGACAGAGAGGAGGGACAGTGACAGAGACGAGGGACAGTGACCGAGAGGAGGGACAGAGACAGAGAGGAGGGACAGAGTCAGAGAGGAGGGACAGTGACAGAGAGGAGGGACAGTGACAGAGGAGGGACAGAGACAGAGAGGAGGGACAGTGACAGAGAGGAGGGACAGAGACAGAGAGGAGGGACAGTGACAAAGAGGAGGGACAGTGACAGAGAGGAAGGACAGTGACAGAGAGGAGGGACAGTGACAGAGGAGGGACAGTGACCGAGAGGAGGGACAGTGACAGAGAGGAGGGACAGAGACATAGAGTAGGTACAGAGACACAGAGTAGGGGCAGTGACAGAGAGTAGGGGCAGTGACAGAGAGGAGGGACAGAGACAGAGAGTAGGTACAGAGACAGAGAGTAGGGACAGTGACAGAGAGGAGGGACAGTGACAGAGAGTAGGTACAGAGACAGAGAGGAGGGACAGAGACAGAGAATAGGTACAGAGACAGAGAGTAGGTACAGAGACAGAGAGTAGGGACAGTGACAGAGAGGAGGGACAGTGACAGAGAGGAGGGACAGTGACAGAGAGGAGGGGCAGTGACAGAGAGTAGGTACAGAGACACAGAGTAGGGGCAGTGACAGAGAGTAGGGGCAGTGACAGAGAGGAGGGACAGAGACAGAGAGTAGGTACAGAGACAGAGAGTAGGGACAGTGACAGAGAGGAGGGACAGTGACAGAGAGTAGGTACAGAGACAGAGAGGAGGGACAGAGACAGAGAATAGGTACAGAGACAGAGAGTAGGTACAGAGACAGAGAGTAGGGACAGTGACAGAGAGGAGGGACAGTGACAGAGAGGAGGGACAGTGACAGAGAGGAGGGGCAGTGACAGAGAGGAGGAACAGAGACAGAGAGTAGGTACAGAGACAGAGAGTAGTACAGAGACAGAGAATAGGGGCAGTGACAGAGAGGAGGGGCAGTGACAGAGAAGAGGGACAGTGACAGAGAGGAGGGAAAGTGACAGAGAGGAGGGACAGAGACAGAGAGGAGGGACAGAGACAGAGAGTAGGAACAGAGACAGAGAGTAGGTACAGAGACAGAGAGTAGTACAGAGACAGAGAATAGGGGCAGTGACAGAGAGGAGGGGCAGTGACAGAAAGTAGGTACAGAGACAGAGAGTAGGGACAGAGACAGAGAGGAGGGACAGAGACAGAGAGTAGGTACAGAGACAGAGAGTAGGGAGAGTGACAGAGAGGAGGGACAGTGACAGAGAGGAGGGACAGTGACAGAGAAGAGGGACAGTGACAGAGAGGAGGGACAGTGACAGAGAGGAGGGTCAGTGACAGAGAGGAGGGACAGTGACAGAAAGTAGGTACAGAGACAGAGAGTAGGGGCAGTGACAGAAAGTAGGTACAGAGACAGAGAGTAGTACAGAGACAGAGAATAGGGGCAGTGACAGAGAGGAGGGGCAGTGACAGAAAGTAGGTACAGAGAAAGAGAGTAGGGAGAGTGACAGAGAGGAGGGAAAGTGACAGAGAGGAGGGACAGAGACAGAGAGGAGGGACAGTGACAAAGAGGAGGGACAGTGACAGAGAGGAAGGACAGTGACAGAGAGGAGGTACAGTGACAGAGGAGGGACAGTGACCGAGAGGAGGGACAGTGACAGAGAGGAGGGACAGAGACAGAGAGGAGGGACAGAGACAGAGAATAGGTACAGAGACAGAGAGTAGGTACAGAGACAGAGAGTAGGGACAGTGACAGAGAGGAGGGACAGTGACAGAGAGTAGGGACAGAGACAGAGAGGAGGAACAGAGACAGAGAGTAGGGGCAGTGACAGAGAGTAGGTACAGAGACAGAGAGTAGGGGCAGTGACAGAGAGGAGGGACAGAGACAGAGAGTAGGTACAGAGACAGAGAGTAGGGACAGTGACAGAGAGGAGGGACAGTGACAGAGAGTAGGTACAGAGACAGAGAGGAGGGACAGTGACAGAGAGTAGGTACAGAGACAGAGAGTAGGGGCAGTGATCAGAGAGTAGGTACAGAGACAGAGAGTAGGTACAGAGACAGAGAGTAGGTACAGAGACAGAGAGTAGGGGCAGTGACCAGAGAGTAGGTACAGAGACAGAGAGTAGGTACAGTGACCAGAGAGTAGTTACAGAGACAGAGAGTAGGTGCAGAGACAGAGAGTAGGGGCAGAGAGAGAGAGTAGGTACAGAGACAGAGAGTAGGTACAGAGACAGAGAGTAGGTACAGAGCACTGAGTAGGGGCAGTGATCAGAGAGTAGGGGCAGTGATCAGAGAGTAGGTACAGAGGCAGAGAGTAGGTACAGTGACAGAGAGGAGGGACAGCGACAGAGAGGAGGGACAGAGACAGAGAGGAGGGACAGTGACAGAAAGTAGGTACAGAGACAGCGAGTAGGTACAGAGGCAGAGAGTAGGGACAGTGATGAGAGAGTAGGTACAGAGGCAGAGAGTAGGGACAGAGACAGAGAGTAGCGGCAGTGACCAGAGAGTAGGTACAGAGACAGAGAGTAGGTACAGAGACAGAGAGTAGGGGCAGAGACAGAGAGTAGGTACAGAGACAGAGAGTAGGTACAGAGACAGAGAGTAGGTACAGAGACAGAGAGTAGGGACAGTGACAGAGAGGAGGGACAGTGACAGAGAGTAGGGACAGAGACAGAGAGGAGGAACAGAGACAGAGAGTAGGGGCAGTGACAGAGAGTAGGTACAGAGACAGAGAGTAGGGGCAGTGACAGAGAGGAGGGACAGAGACAGAGAGTAGGTACAGAGACAGAGAGTAGGGACAGTGACAGAGAGGAGGGACAGTGACAGAGAGTAGGTACAGAAACAGAGAGGAGGGACAGTGACAGAGAGTAGGTACAGAGACAGAGAGTAGGGGCAGTGATCAGAGAGTAGGTACAGAGACAGAGAGTAGGTACAGAGACAGAGAGTAGGTACAGAGACAGAGAGTAGGGGCAGTGACCAGAGAGTAGGTACAGAGACAGAGAGTAGGTACAGTGACCAGAGAGTAGTTACAGAGACAGAGAGTAGGTGCAGAGACAGAGAGTAGGGGCAGAGACAGAGAGTAGGTACAGAGACAGAGAGTAGGTACAGAGACAGAGAGTAGGTACAGAGCACTGAGTAGGGGCAGTGATCAGAGAGTAGGGGCAGTGATCAGAAAGTAGGTACAGAGGCAGAGAGTAGGTACAGTGACAGAGAGGAGGGACAGCGACAGAGAGGAGGGACAGAGACAGAGAGGAGGGACAGTGACAGAAAGTAGGTACAGAGACAGCGAGTAGGTACAGAGGCAGAGAGTAGGGACAGTGATCAGAGAGTAGGTACAGAGGCAGAGAGTAGGGACAGAGACAGAGAGTAGCGGCAGTGACCAGAGAGTAGGTACAGAGACAGAGAGTAGGTACAGAGACAGAGAGTAGGGGCAGAGACAGAGAGTAGGTACAGAGACAGAGAGTAGGTACAGAGACAGAGAGTAGGTACAGAGACAGAGAGTAGGTACAGAGACAGAGAGTAGGGGCAGTGACAGAGAGTAGGGGCAGTGATCAGAGAGTAGGGGCAGTGATCAGAGAGTATGTAAAGAGGCAGAGAGTAGGGACAGTGACAGAGAGTAGGTACAGAGACAGAGAGTAGGTACAGAGGCAGAGAGTAGGGACAGAGACAGAGAGTAGGTACAGAGACAGAAAGTAGGTACAGAGACAGAGAGTAGGGGCAGTGATCAGAGAGTAGGTACAGAGGCAGAGAGTAGGGACAGAGACAGAGAGTAGGTACAGAGACAGAGAGTAGGTACAGCGACAGAGAGTAGGTACAGAGACAGAGAGTAGGGGCAGTGACCAGAGAGTAGGTACAGAGACAGAGAGCAGGGGCAGAGACAGAGAGTAGGGGCAGTGACAGAGAGTAGGTACAGAGACAGTGAGTAGGTACAAAGACAGAGAGTAGGTACAGAGACAGAGAGTAGGGGCAGTGACCAGAGAGTAGGTACAGAGACAGGGAGTAGGTACAGAGACAGAGAGTAGGTACAGAGACAGAGAGTAGGGGCAGTGACATAGAGTAGGTACAGAGACAGAGAGTAGGTACAGAGACAGAGTGTAGGGGCAGAGACAGAGGGTAGGGGCAGAGACAGAGAGGTACAGAGACAGAGAGTAGGGGCAGAGACAGAGAGTAGGTACAGAGACAGAGAGTAGGGGCAGTGACAGAGAGTAGGGGCAGTGACAGAGAGTAGGGGCAGTGACAGAGAGGTACAGAGACAGAGAGTAGGGGCAGAGACAGAGAGTAGGGGCAGTGACAGAGAGGTACAGAGACAGAGAGGAGGGACAGAGACAGAGAGTAGGTACAGAGACAGAGAGAAGGTACAGAGACAGAGAGTAGGTACAGAGACAGAGAGTAGGTACAGAGACAGAGAGTAGGTACAGAGACAGAGAGTAGGGGCAGTGATCAGAGAGTAGGGGCAGTGATCAGAGAGTATGTACAGAGGCAGAGAGTAGGGACAGTGACAGAGAGTAGGTACAGAGACAGAGAGTAGGTACAGAGGCAGAGAGTAGGGACAGAGACAGAGAGTAGGTACAGAGACAGAGAGTAGGGGCAGTGATCAGAGAGTAGGTACAGAGGCAGAGAGTAGGGACAGAGACAGAGAGTAGGTACAGAGATAGAGAGTAGGTACAGAGACAGAGAGTAGGTACAGAGACAGAGAGTAGGGGCAGTGACCAGAGAGTAGGTACAGAGACAGAGAGCAGGGGCAGAGACAGAGAGTAGGGGCAGTGACAGAGAGTAGGTACAGAGACAGAGAGTAGGGGCAGTGACAGAGAGTAGGGGCCGTGACAGAGAGTAGGTACAGAGACAGAGAGTAGGTACAGAGACAGAAAGTAGGTGCAGAGACAGAGAGTAGGTACAGAGACAGAGAGTAGGTACAGAGACAGAGAGTAGGGGCAGTAACAGAGAGTAGGGGCATTAACAGAGAGTAGGTACAGAGACAGAGAGTAGGGGCAGTGACAGAGAGTAGGTACAGAGACAGAGAGTAGGTACAGAGACAGAGAGTATGGGCAGTGACCAGAGAGTAGGTACAGAGACAGAGAGTAAGTACAGAGAAAGAGAGTAGGTACAGAGACAGAGAGTAGGTACAGAGACAGAGAGTAGGGGCAGAGACAGAGAGTAGGTACAGAGACAGAGAGTAGGGGCAGTGACAGAGTGTAGGTACAGAGACAGAGAGTAGGGGCAGTGACAGAGAGTAGGTAGAGAGAGTAGGTACAGAGACAGAGAGTAGGTACAGAGACAGAGAGTAGGGGCAGAGACAGAGAGTATGGACAGTGACAGAGAGGAGGGACAGAGACAGAGAGGAGGGACAGAGACAGAGAGTGGGGGCAGTGACAGAGAGTAGTTACAGAGACAGAGAGTAGGTACAGAGACAGAAAGAAGGTACAGAGAGTAGGTACAGAGACAGAGAGTAGGGGCAGAGACAGAGAGTAGGTACAGAGACAGAGAGTAGGGGCAGTGACAGAGTGTAGGTACAGAGACAGAGAGTAGGGGCAGTGACAGAGAGTAGGTACAGAGAGTAGGTACAGAGACAGAGAGTAGGTACAGAGACAGAGAGTGGGGGCAGTGACAGAGAGTAGTTACAGAGACAGAGAGTAGGTACAGAGACAGAAAGAAGGTACAGAGAGTAGGTACAGAGACAGAGAGTAGGGGCAGAGACAGAGAGTAGGTACAGAGACAGAGAGTAGGGGCAGTGACAGAGTGTAGGTAGAGAGACAGAGAGTAGGGGCAGTGATCAGAGAGTAGGTACAGAGAGTAGGTACAGAGACAGAGAGTAGGTACAGAGACAGAGAGTAGGGGCAGAGACAGAGAGTATGGACAGTGACAGAGAGGAGGGACAGAGACAGAGAGGAGGGACAAAGACAGAGAGTATGTACAGAGACAGAGAGTAGGTACAGAGACAGAGAGTAGGTACAGAGACAGAGAGTAGGGGCAGAGACAGAGAGTAGGGGCAGAGACAGAGAGTAGGTACAGAGACAGAGAGAAGGTACAGAGACAGAGAGTAGGTACAGAGACAGAGAGTAGGTACAGAGACAGAGAGTAGGTACAGAGACAGAGAGTAGGGGCAGTGATCAGAGAGTAGGGGCAGTGATCAGAGAGTATGTACAGAGGCAGAGAGTAGGGACAGTGACAGAGAGTAGGTACAGAGACAGAGAGTAGGTACAGAGGCAGAGAGTAGGGACAGAGACAGAGAGTAGGTACAGAGACAGAAAGTAGGTACAGAGACAGAGAGTAGGGGCAGTGATCAGAGAGTAGGTACAGAGGCAGAGAGTAGGGACAGAGACAGAGAGTAGGTACAGAGATAGAGAGTAGGTACAGAGACAGAGAGTAGGTACAGAGACAGAGAGTAGGGGCAGTGACCAGAGAGTAGGTACAGAGACAGAGAGCAGGGGCAGAGACAGAGAGTAGGGGCAGTGAGAGAGTAGGTACAGAGACAGAGAGTAGGGGCAGTGACAGAGAGTAGGGGCCGTGACAGAGAGTAGGTACAGAGACAGAGAGTAGGTACAGAGACAGAAAGTAGGTGCAGAGACAGAGAGTAGGTACAGAGACAGAGAGTAGGTACAGAGACAGAGAGTAGGGGCAGTAACAGAGAGTAGGGGCATTAACAGAGAGTAGGTACAGAGACAGAGAGTAGGGGCAGTGACAGAGAGTAGGTACAGAGACAGAGAGTAGGTACAGAGACAGAGAGTATGGGCAGTGACCAGAGAGTAGGTACAGAGACAGAGTGTAAGTACAGAGAAAGAGAGTAGGTACAGAGACAGAGAGTAGGTAGAGAGACAGAGAGTAGGGGCAGAGACAGAGAGTAGGTACAGAGACAGAGAGTAGGGGCAGTGACAGAGTGTAGGTACAGAGACAGAGAGTAGGGGCAGTGACAGAGAGTAGGTACAGAGAGTAGGTACAGAGACAGAGAGTAGGTACAGAGACAGAGAGTAGGGGCAGAGACAGAGAGTATGGACAGTGACAGAGAGGAGGGACAGAGACAGAGAGGAGGGACAGAGACAGAGAGTGGGGGCAGTGACAGAGAGTAGTTACAGAGACAGAGAGTAGGTACAGAGACAGAAAGAAGGTACTGAGAGTAGGTACAGAGACAGAGAGTAGGGGCAGAGACAGAGAGTAGGTACAGAGACAGAGAGTAGGGGCAATGACAGAGTGTAGGTACAGAGACAGAGAGTAGGGGCACTGACAGAGAGTAGGTACAGAGAGTAGGTACAGAGACAGAGAGTAGGTACAGAGACAGAGAGTGGGGGCAGTGACAGAGAGTAGTTATAGAGACAGAGAGTAGGTACAGAGACAGAAAGAAGGTACAGAGAGTAGGTACAGAGACAGAGAGTAGGGGCAGAGACAGAGAGTAGGTACAGAGACAGAGAGTAGGGGCAGTGACAGAGTGTAGGTACAGAGACAGAGAGTAGGGGCAGTGACAGAGAGTAGGTACAGAGAGTAGGTACAGAGACAGAGAGTAGGTACAGAGACAGAGAGTAGGGGCAGAGACAGAGAGTATGGACAGTGACAGAGAGGAGGGACAGAGACAGAGAGGAGGGACAGAGACAGAGAGTAGGTACAGAGACAGAGAGTAGGTACAGAGACAGAGAGTAGGTACAGAGACAGAGAGTAGGTACAGAGACAGAGAGTAGGGGCAGTGATCAGAGAGTAGGGGCAGTGATCAGAGAGTATGTACAGAGGCAGAGAGTAGGGACAGTGACAGAGAGTAGGTACAGAGACAGAGAGTAGGTACAGAGGCAGAGAGTAGGGACAGAGACAGAGAGTAGGTACAGAGACAGAAAGTAGGTACTTTGACAGAGAGCAGGGGCAGAGACAGAGAGTAGGGGCAGTGACAGAGAGTAGGTACAGAGACAGTGAGTAGGTACAAAGACAGAGAGTAGGTACAGAGACAGAGAGTAGGGGCAGTGACCAGAGAGTAGGTACAGAGACAGGGAGTAGGTACAGAGACAGAGAGTAGGTACAGAGACAGAGAGTAGGGGCAGTGACATAGAGTAGGTACAGAGACAGAGAGTAGGTACAGAGACAGAGTGTAGGGGCAGAGACAGAGGGTAGGGGCAGAGACAGGGAGGTACAGAGACAGAGAGTAGGGGCAGAGACAGAGAGTAGGTACAGAGACAGAGAGTAGGGGCAGTGACAGAGAGTAGGGGCAGTGACAGAGAGTAGGGGCAGTGACAGAGAGGTACAGAGACAGAGAGTAGGGGCAGAGACAGAGAGTAGGTACAGAGACAGAGAGAAGGTACAGAGACAGAGAGTAGGTACAGAGACAGAGAGTAGGTACAGAGACAGAGAGTAGGTACAGAGACAGAGAGTAGGGGCAGTGATCAGAGAGTAGGGGCAGTGATCAGAGAGTATGTACAGAGGCAGAGAGTAGGGACAGTGACAGAGAGTAGGTACAGAGACAGAGAGTAGGTACAGAGGCAGAGAGTAGGGACAGAGACAGAGAGTAGGTACAGAGACAGAAAGTAGGTACAGAGACAGAGAGTAGGGGCAGTGATCAGAGAGTAGGTACAGAGGCAGAGAGTAGGGACAGAGACAGAGAGTAGGTACAGAGATAGAGAGTAGGTACAGAGACAGAGAGTAGGTACAGAGACAGAGAGTAGGGGCAGTGACCAGAGAGTAGGTACAGAGACAGAGAGCAGGGGCAGAGACAGAGAGTAGGGGCAGTGACAGAGAGTAGGTACAGAGACAGAGAGTAGGGGCAGTGACAGAGAGTAGGGGCCGTGACAGAGAGTAGGTACAGAGACAGAGAGTAGGTACAGAGACAGAAAGTAGGTGCAGAGACAGAGAGTAGGTACAGAGACAGAGAGTAGGTACAGAGACAGAGAGTAGGTACAGAGACACAGAGTAGGGGCAGAGACAGAGAGTAGGTACAGAGACAGAGAGTAGGGGCAGTGACAGAGTGTAGGTACAGAGACAGAGAGTAGGGGCAGTGACAGAGAGTAGGTACAGAGAGTAGGTACAGAGACAGAGAGTAGGTACAGAGACAGAGAGTAGGGGCAGAGACAGAGAGTATGGACAGTGACAGAGAGGAGGGACAGAGACAGAGAGGAGGGACAGAGACAGAGAGTGGGGGCAGTGACAGAGAGTAGTTACAGAGACAGAGAGTAGGTACAGAGACAGAAAGAAGGTACAGAGAGTAGGTACAGAGACAGAGAGTAGGGGCAGAGACAGAGAGTAGGTACAGAGACAGAGAGTAGGGGCAGTGACAGAGTGTAGGTACAGAGACAGAGAGTAGGGGCAGTGACAGAGAGTAGGTACAGAGAGTAGGTACAGAGACAGAGAGTAGGTACAGAGACAGAGAGTGGGGGCAGTGACAGAGAGTAGTTACAGAGACAGAGAGTAGGTACAGAGACAGAAAGAAGGTACAGAGAGTAGGTACAGAGACAGAGAGTAGGGGCAGAGACAGAGAGTAGGTACAGAGACAGAGAGTAGGGGCAGTGACAGAGTGTAGGTACAGAGACAGAGAGTAGGGGCAGTGACAGAGAGTAGGTACAGAGAGTAGGTACAGAGACAGAGAGTAGGTACAGAGACAGAGAGTAGGGGCAGAGACAGAGAGTATGGACAGTGACAGAGAGGAGGGACAGAGACAGAGAGGAGGGACAGAGACAGAGAGTAGGTACAGAGACAGAGAGTAGGTACAGAGACAGAGAGTAGGTACAGAGACAGAGAGTAGGGGCAGTGATCAGAGAGTAGGGGCAGTGATCAGAGAGTATGTACAGAGGCAGAGAGTAGGGACAGTGACAGAGAGTAGGTACAGAGACAGAGAGTAGGTACAGAGGCAGAGAGTAGGGACAGAGACAGAGAGTAGGTACAGAGACAGAAAGTAGGTACAGAGACAGAGAGTAGGGGCAGTGATCAGAGAGTAGGTACAGAGGCAGAGAGTAGGGACAGAGACAGAGAGTAGGTACAGAGATAGAGAGTAGGTACAGAGACAGAGAGTAGGTACAGAGACAGAGAGTAGGGGCAGTGACCAGAGAGTAGGTACAGAGACAGAGAGCAGGGGCAGAGACAGAGAATAGGGGCAGTGACAGAGAGTAGGTACAGAGACAGAGAGTAGGGGCAGTGACAGAGTGTAGGGGCCGTGACAGAGAGTAGGTACAGAGACAGAGAGTAGGTACAGAGACAGAAAGTAGGTGCAGAGACAGAGAGTAGGTACAGAGACAGAGAGTAGGTACAGAGACAGAGAGTAGGGGCAGTAACAGAGAGTAGGGGCAGTAACAGAGAGTAGGTACAGAGACAGAGAGTAGGGGCAGTGACAGAGAGTAGGTACAGAGACAGAGAGTAGGTACAGAGACAGAGAGTATGGGCAGTGACCAGAGAGTAGGTACAGAGACAGAGAGTAAGTACAGAGAAAGAGAGTAGGTACAGAGACAGAGAGTAGGTACAGAGACAGAGAGTAGGGGCAGAGACAGAGAGTAGGTACAGAGACAGAGAGTAGGGGCAGTGACAGAGTGTAGGTACAGAGACAGAGAGTAGGGGCAGTGACAGAGAGTAGGTACAGAGAGTAGGTACAGAGACAGAGAGTAGGTACAGAGACAGAGAGTAGGGGCAGAGACAGAGAGTATGGACAGTGACAGAGAGGAGGGACAGAGACAGAGTGGAGGGACAGAGACAGAGAGTGGGGGCAGTGACAGAGAGTAGTTACAGAGACAGAGAGTAGGTACAGAGACAGAAAGAAGGTACAGAGAGTAGGTACAGAGACAGAGAGTAGGGGCAGAGACAGAGAGTAGGTACAGAGACAGAGAGTAGGGGCAGTGACAG